>NW_026728887.1:240000-265000 GCF_030272615.1 Cryptomeria japonica | reverse complement strand
CACCTTCGCCGGGGTGAGCACCTTGGTGTGCAGACCTTGGTTGGGTTGCGCGCCCTGGTGCGCACCAAGGAGCGCTCTGAAGTGTGCTCCAAGGTGCGGCGTGCACGAAGTCGGAGCCCGGTTTGCCCCGGGTGTGCACCTCGGGTGCGCACCTCGCGTGCACCTTCGCTGCGGTGGGCACCTTGGCTGGGTTGCGCGCCTTGGTGGGCACCATGCAGTGCACGAAGTCGGAGCCCGGATTGCCCCGGGCGCGCACCTCCGCCAGGGTGGGCACCTTGGTGCGCACAACTTGCCTGGGCTGCGCACCAGGAAGGGCTCAAGATGGCACCCGCGTTCCGTTTTTTTCACTATCTTTCAGAACGGAAATTTTAAAATCTCGTTTTTTTTTGCCTTTTCTGGAAATTAGTGAAGGCAGCGCATCAAAGGTGCGCAACGCTGGTGCGAACCTGGGAGCGCTCCGATGTGTGCTCCAAGGTGCGGCGTGCACGAAGTCGGACCCCGGTTTGCCCCGGGTGCGCACCTCGCGTGCACCTTGGTGCGCATACCTTGGCTGGGTTGCGCGCCCTGGTGGGCACCATGGTGCGCACCAAGGAGCGCTCCGAAGTGTGCTCCAAGGTGCGGCGTGCACGAAGTCGGAGCCCGGTTTGCCCCGGGTGCGCACCTCGCGTGCACCTTCGCCGCGGTGGGCACCATGGCGTGCACGAAGTCGGAGCCCGGTTTGCCCCGGGTGCGCACCTCGCGTGCACCTTCGCCGGGGTGGGCACCTTGGTGTGCAGACCTTGGCTGGGTTGCGCGCCCTGGTGGGCACCATGGTGCGCACCAAGGAGCGCTCCGAAGTGTGCTCCAAGGTGCGGCCTGCACGAAGTCGGAGCCCGGTTTGCCCCGGGTGTGCACCTCGGGTGGGCACCTTGGTGCGCATGCCTTGCCTGGGCTGCGCACCAGGGCGGGCTCAAGATGGCACCCGCGTTCCTTTTTTTTCACTATCTTTCAAAACGGAAATTTTAAAATCTCATTTTTTTTTGCCTTTTTCTGGAAATTAGTGAAGGCAGCGCATCAAAGGTGCGCACCTCGCTGCCCACCACGGTGCGCAACGCCGGTGGGCACCCGGGAGTGCTTCGAAGTGTGCTCCAAGGTGCTGCGTGCACGTTGTCGGAGCCCGGTTTGCCCCGGGTGCGCACCTCGCGTGCACCTTCGTCGGGGTGGGCACCTTGGCTGGGTTTGCCCCGGCTGCGCTCCGAAGCGGGGTTATTGGAGCGCCGCCTCTTTTTTTGTCGGAGCGTTTGGTGGGGTTTCTCGCATTGGCTCTTCCGAGGCCCGGTTGCCACCCTGGCGCGCACGAAGTCGGAAGTAGGGTTAATTGCCCGGGTGCGCACCTTTGCCAGGGTGGGCACCTTACCTGGGCTGCGCACCAGGGCGGGCTCAAGATGGCACGCGCGTTCCGTTTTTTTCACTATCTTTCAAAACGGAAATTTTAAAATCTCCTTTTTTTTTTGCCTTTTCTGGAAATTAGTGAAGGCAGCGCATCAAAGGTGCGCACCTCGCTGCCCACCTTGGTGTGCTCTGAGGTGCGCACCCGGGAGCGCTACGAAGTGTGCTCCAAGGTGCGGCGTGCACGTTGTCGGAGCCCGGTTTGCCCCGGGTGCGCACCTCGCCTGCACCTTGGCCGGGGTGGGCACCTTGGCTGGGTTTGCCCAGGGTGCGCTCCGAAGCGGGGTTACTGGAGCGCCCCCTCTTTTTTTGTCAGAGCGTTTGGTGGGGTTTCTCGCATTGGCTCTTCCCAGGCCCGGTTGTTGGGTGCGCTCCCACCCTGGCGCGCGCGAAGTTGGAAGTTGGGTTAATTGCCCGGGCGCGCACCTTCGCCAGGGTGGGCACCTTGGTGCGCACACCTTGGCTGGGCTGCGCACCAGGGCGGGCTCAAGATGGCACCAGCATTCCCTTTTTCTCACTATCTTTCAAAACGGAAATTTTAAAATCTCGTTTTTTTTTTGCCTTTTATGGAAATTAGTGAAGGCATCGCATCAAAGGTGCGCACCTCGCTGCCCACCTTGGTGTGCTCCGAGGTGCCCACCACGGTGCGCAACGCCGGTGCGAACCCGGGAGCGCCCCGATGTGTGCTCCAAGGTGCGGCGTGCACGAAGTCGGACCCCGGTTTGCCCCGGGTGCGCACCTCGCGTGCACCTTGGTGCGCACACCTTGGCTGGGTTGCGCGGCCTGGTGGGCACCATGGTGCGCACCAAGGAGCGCTCCGAAGTGTGCTCCAAGGTGCGGCGTGCACGAAGTCGGAGCCCGGTTTGCCCCGGGTACGCACCTTCGCCGGGGTGGGCACCTCGGCTGGGTTGCGCGCCCTGGTGCGCACCAAGGAGCGCTCCGAAGTGTGCTCCAAGGTGCGGCGTGCACGAAGTCGGAGCCCGGTTTGCCCCGGGTGCGCACCTCGCGTGCACCTTCGGCGGGGTTGCGCGCCCTGGTGGGCACCATGGTGCGCACCAAGGAGCGCTCCGAAGTGTGCTCCAAGGTGCGGCGTGCACGAAGTCGGAGCCCGGTTTGCCCCGGGTGCGCACCTCGCGTGCACCTTCGGCGGGGTTGCGCGCCCTGGTGGGCACCATGGTGCGCACCAAGGAGCGCTCCGAAGTGTGCTCCAAGGTGCGGCGTGCACGAAGTCGGAGCCCGGTTTGCCCCGGGTGCGCACCTCGCGTGCACCTTCGCCGCGGTGGGCACCATGGCGTGCACGAAGTCGGAGCCCGGTTTGCCCCGGGTGCGCACCTCGCGTGCACCTTCGCCGGGGTGGGCACCTCGGCTGGGTTGCGCGCCCTGGTGCGCACCAAGGAGCGCTCCGAAGTGTGCTCCAAGGTGCGGCGTGCACGAAGTCGGAGCCCGGTTTGCCCCGGGTGCGCACCTCGCGTGCACCTTCGCCAGGGTGGGCACCTCGGTGCGCACACCTTCTCAATGTTTTCTTGCCTTTTCTGGAAATTGGTGAAGGCAGCGCATCAAAGGTGCGCACCTCGGTGTGCTCCGAGGTGCGAACCCGAGAGCGCTCCGAGGTGCCCACGAAGTCGAAAGTCGGGTTAATTGCATTGTTTTCCCCGGGTGCGCTCCGAGGTGCGCAACATCGGCGCGCACCAAGGAGGGCTCCGAAGTGTGCTCCAAGGTGCGCACGATGGCGTGCACCTCTGGTGCGCACGATTCGGAGCTCGGTTTGACCGGGGTGCGCACACCTTGGCTGGGTTGCGCACCTTTTGTGCGCTCCAAGGTGCGCACGAAGTCGGAGCTCGGTTTGCCCCGGGTGCGCACCTTCGCCAGGGTGCGCACCTTGATGCGCACGCCTTGGCTGGGCTGCGCACCTTGGTGGGCGCCATGGTGCGCACCTTTCGTGCGCTCCAAGGTGCGCACGAAGTCGGAGCTCGGTTTGCCCCGGGTGCGCACCTTGGTGGGCGCCATGGTGCACTCCGAGGTGCCCAAGATTGGTGCGCACCAAGGAGCGCTCCGAAGTGCGCTCCAAGGTGCGCGCGAAGTCGAAAGTTGGGTTAATTGTCCGGTTTGCCTCGGGTGCGCACCTTGCGTGCACCTTCGCCAGGGTGGGCGCCTTGGTGCGCACACCTTGGCTGGGCTGCGCACACCTTGGCACCCGCGTTTCCTTCATTTTAAATTTTTTTTTTTTACAATCTCTCAAGTGGGAAATTCTATAATCTCAACTTTTTTTGCCTTTTCAGGAAACTTTTGAATGGAGCGCATCATTGGTGCGCTCCGAAGTGTGCTCCAAAGCTCTCTCCAGCTGCGTGCACCTGCCCCGGCCGCGCACCCGGCCCCGCCCAGCTTCGCTCACCTGTCCCGGGCGTCTGGTGCGGAACCTTAGAGTAAGAAACATCACCGTGCACCTTGGCCAACGTGCGCGACTCGACCGAGCGCGCACTGGCCGAGGTGCACACCGATTTCACCTGGGTGCGCGCGCAGCACCTCGGGCGCACCGGGGTGCGCGCACAACGCCCGGGTTGCACCGTGGCCTGTGTGCTCGGGGCGCCTCGGGTGCGCGCTCGGTGTCGCCCCCGCGCGCGCGGTAGTGCGGGCAGCGCACCCCGGCCCGGCCCGGCCCCGACGAGAACGCAAACGGGCAAAAGGTTTATTCAAATAGCATTGCGATGCCCGGCGAAAAACTAAAAAAGGGTGCAACACCGGGACTTCCCGGGAGGTCACCCATCCCAGTACTACTTCGGCCCAAGCGCGCTTAACTGCGGAGTTCTGATGGGATCCGGTGCACTAACGCTGGTATGATCGCACCCGTTATGAGCTTGTCGCAGTGTTTACTTAGCAAACCGCGACCCACGTGCGAATCCACCCCGGCCACCCACCCCCGTCGAGGTGCACACCCTCCCTCGCGAAGTGCGCCCCGTTCGCCAAGTGTGAGCCCTGCCCGGGTGCGCGCACCTTGCTAGGGCGTCGGGTGTGCACCCGGCCCGGCCTACGTGCGTGCACCTGTAGGGGGCGTCGTGTGCGTGCAGTGTCCCGTCTGCAACGCGGTGCCCACACACCACCTCGGGCGCAACGACCTGCGCTCACATGTGGGCCGAGTGCACCTTGGTGCATGTTCGGGGCGCCTCGGGTGCACGCTCGATCTTGCCCCGGTGCACCAAGGCGCTCGGTTTGCCCCGGGTGCGCACTTGGTGCAAGGTGGGCACCCAAAATAGGGATCAAGCACCAAAACACAAGTTTCGGGATGCAAAATGGGACCCAAGGACCACAAATGCGTTCCAAGACCCATGATGGGTCCACGAGAACAAAAATGTGTTCCGAGACTTAATAAACAAATATTGGGTTTTAGGAGAAGAAACATGCTCTGATGCCCAAAACGAGAATCGACCCCGAAAAGGCCACAGGCCAAAAGTGGGATGCGAGACAAAAAAAAATGGGACCCGAGGACCAAAATTGGGTTCCCAGGTCGAAGACAGGGCAACCGGACAAGAAACGACCTCTAAGGCTCGAAATGAGTCCCGACGACTAAAACTTGACAAGAAGCACCCATCAGGCACCCAACTCGACACCCATGGGATGCCGACCCACCCGGGCTTCCACCTAGCACACCTTGGCACCCACCCACCCTCGCACCCAACCTCGCACCCAACTTAGCACCTTTGAACCCACATTGGCACTCACCCTGACCCTGGCACCTTGGAACCCACATTGGCACTCACCTTGACCCTGGCACCCACCTTTGCACTCACCTTGGGACCCACCCTGGCTCCCACCTCGGCACCCACCCAGACACCCACCTTGGTTCCTTGGCACCCACCTTGGATCCTTGGCACCCACCCCGACACCCACCTTGGCACGCAACTTGGCTACTTGCCACCCACCTTGGCTCCTTGACGCCCACCCCGACAACCACCCCGTGACCTACCCTGGCTAGGGTTGGTGCACACCCACCCTGGTGCCCACCTTGGCACCCACCCTATGACCCACCTTGGCACGCACCTTAGTACCCACCCCGTTACCCACCCTAGGACCCACCCCGTGACCCACCTTGGCCAGGGTGGGTGCCTTGGTGCGCACAACTTGCCTGGGCTGCACACCAGGGCGGGCTCAAGATGGCACCCGCGTTCCGTTTTTTTCACTATCTTTCAAAACGGAAATTTTAAAATCTCATTTTTTTCTTTTTTTTGCCTTTTCTGGAAATTAGTGAAGGCAGCGCATCAAAGGTGCGCAATGCTGGTGCGAACCCGGGAGCGCTCCGATGTGTGCTCCAAGGTGCGGCGTGCACGAAGTCCGAGCCCGGTTTGCCCCGGGTGCGCACCTCGCGTGCACCTTCGCCGGGGTGAGCACCTTGGCTGGGTTGCGCGCCCTGGTGCGTACCAAGGAGCGCTCTGAAGTGTGCTCCAAGGTGCGGCGTGCACGAAGTCGGAGCCCGGTTTGCCCCGGGTGTGCACCTCGGGTGCGCACCTCGCGTGCACCTTCGCTGCGGTGGGCACCTTGGCTGGGTTGCGCGCCTTGGTGGGCACCATGCAGTGCACGAAGTCGGAGCCCGGTTTGCCCCGGGCGCGCACCTCCGCCAGGGTGGGCACCTTGGTGCGCACAACTTGCCTGGGCTGCGCATCAGGAAGGGCTCAAGATGGCACCCGCGTTCCGTTTTTTTCACTATCTTTCAGAACGGAAATTTTAAAATATCGTTTTTTTTTGCCTTTTCTGGAAATTAGTGAAGGCAGCGCATCAAAGGTGCGCAACGCTGGTGCGAACCTGGGAGCGCTCCGATGTGTGCTCCAAGGTGCGGCGTGCACGAAGTCGGAGCCCGGTTTGCCTCGGGTGCGCCCTGGTGGGCACCATGGTGCGCACCAAGGAGCGCTCCGAAGTGTGCTCCAAGGTGCGGCCTGCACGAAGTCGGAGCCCGGTTTGCCCCGGGTGTGCACCTCGGGTGGGCACCTTGGTGCGCATGCCTTGCCTGGGCTGCGCACCAGGGCGGGCTCAAGATGGCACCCGCGTTCCTTTTTTTTCACTATCTTTCAAAACGGAAATTTTAAAATCTCATTTTTTTTTGCCTTTTTCTGGAAATTAGTGAAGGCAGCGCATCAAAGGTGCGCACCTCGCTGCCCACCACGGTGCGCAACGCCGGTGGGCACCCGGGAGTGCTTCGAAGTGTGCTCCAAGGTGCTGCGTGCACGTTGTCGGAGCCCGGTTTGCCCCGGGTGCGCACCTCGCGTGCACCTTCGTCGGGGTGGGCACCTTGGCTTGGTTTGCCCCGGCTGCGCTCCGAAGCGGGGTTATTGGAGCGCCGCCTCTTTTTTTGTCGGAGCGTTTGGTGGGGTTTCTCGCATTGGCTCTTCCGAGGCCCGGTTGCCACCCTGGCGCGCACGAAGTCGGAAGTAGGGTTAATTGCCCGGGTGCGCACCTTTGCCAGGGTGGCACCTTACCTGGGCTGCGCACCAGGGCGGGCTCAAGATGGCACGCGCGTTCCGTTTTTTTCACTATCTTTCAAAACGGAAATTTTAAAATCTCCTTTTTTTTTTGCCTTTTCTGGAAATTAGTGAAGGCAGCGCATCAAAGGTGCGCACCTCGCTGCCCACCTTGGTGTGCTCTGAGGTGCGCACCCGGGAGCGCTACGAAGTGTGCTCCAAGGTGCGGCGTGCACGTTGTCGGAGCCCGGTTTGCCCCGGGTGCGCACCTCGCCTGCACCTTGGCCGGGGTGGGCACCTTGGCTGGGTTTGCCCAGGGTGCGCTCCGAAGCGGGGTTACTGGAGCGCCCCCTCTTTTTTTGTCAGAGAGTTTGGTGGGGTTTCTCGCATTGGCTCTTCCCAGGCCCGGTTGTTGGGTGCGCTCCCACCCTGGCGCGCGCGAAGTTGGAAGTTGGGTTAATTGCCCGGGCGCACACCTTCGCCAGGGTGGGCACCTTGGTGCGCAAACCTTGGCTGGGCTGCGCACCAGGGCGGGCTCAAGATGGCACCAGCATTCCCTTTTTCTCACTATCTTTCAAAACGGAAATTTTAAAATCTCGTTTTTTTTTTGCCTTTTATGGAAATTAGTGAAGGCATCGCATCAAAGGTGCGCACCTCGCTGCCCACCTTGGTGTGCTCCGAGGTGCCCACCACGGTGCGCAACGCCGGTGCGAACCCGGGAGCGCCCCGATGTGTGCTCCAAGGTGCGGCGTGCACGAAGTCGGACCCCGGTTTGCCCCGGGTGCGCACCTCGCGTGCACCTTGGTGCGCACACCTTGGCTGGGTTGCGCGGCCTGGTGGGCACCATGGTGCGCACCAAGGAGCGCTCCGAAGTGTGCTCCAAGGTGCGGCGTGCACGAAGTCGGAGCCCGGTTTGCCCCGGGTGCGCACCTTCGCCGCGGTGGGCACCATGGCGTGCACGAAGTCGGAGCCCGGTTTGCCCCGGGTGCGCACCTCGCGTGCACCTTCGCCGGGGTGGGCACCTCGGCTGGGTTGCGCGCCCTGGTGCGCACCAAGGAGCGCTCTGAAGTGTGCTCCAAGGTGCGGCGTGCACGAAGTCGGAGCCCGGTTTGCCCCGGGTGTGCACCTCGGGTGCGCACCTCGCGTGCACCTTCGCTGCGGTGGGCACCTTGGCTGGGTTGCGCGCCTTGGTGGGCACCATGCAGTGCACGAAGTCGGAGCCCGGATTGCCCCGGGCGCGCACCTCCGCCAGGGTGGGCACCTTGGTGCGCACAACTTGCCTGGGCTGCGCACCAGGAAGGGCTCAAGATGGCACCCGCGTTCCGTTTTTTTCACTATCTTTCAGAACGGAAATTTTAAAATCTCGTTTTTTTTTGCCTTTTCTTGAAATTAGTGAAGGCAGCGCATCAAAGGTGCGCAACGCTGGTGCGAACCTGGGAGCGCTCCGATGTGTGCTCCAAGGTGCGGCGTGCACGAAGTCGGACCCCGGTTTGCCCCGGGTGCGCACCTCGCGTGCACCTTGGTGCGCACACCTTGGCTGGGTTGCGCGCCCTGGTGGGCACCATGGTGCGCACCAAGGAGCGCTCCGAAGTGTGCTCCAAGGTGCGGCGTGCACGAAGTCGGAGCCCGGTTTGCCCCGGGTGCGCACCTCGCGTGCACCTTCGCCGCGGTGGGCACCATGGCGTGCACGAAGTCGGAGCCCGGTTTGCCCCGGGTGCGCACCTCGCGTGCACCTTCGCCGGGGTGGGCACCTTGGTGTGCAGACCTTGGCTGGGTTGCGCGCCCTGGTGGGCACCATGGTGCGCACCAAGGAGCGCTCCGAAGTGTGCTCCAAGGTGCGGCCTGCACGAAGTCGGAGCCCGGTTTGCCCCGGGTGTGCACCTCGGGTGGGCACCTTGGTGCGCATGCCTTGCCTGGGCTGCGCACCAGGGCGGGCTCAAGATGGCACCCGCGTTCCTTTTTTTTCACTATCTTTCAAAACGGAAATTTTAAAATCTCATTTTTTTTTGCCTTTTTCTGGAAATTAGTGAAGGCAGCGCATCAAAGGTGCGCACCTCGCTGCCCACCACGGTGCGCAACGCCGGTGGGCACCCGGGAGTGCTTCGAAGTGTGCTCCAAGGTGCTGCGTGCACGTTGTCGGAGCCCGGTTTGCCCCGGGTGCGCACCTCGCGTGCACCTTCGTCGGGGTGGGCACCTTGGCTGGGTTTGCCCCGGCTGCGCTCCGAAGCGGGGTTATTGGAGCGCCGCCTCTTTTTTTGTCGGAGCGTTTGGTGGGGTTTCTCGCATTGGCTCTTCCGAGGCCCGGTTGCCACCCTGGCGCGCACGAAGTCGGAAGTAGGGTTAATTGCCCGGGTGCGCACCTTTGCCAGGGTGGGCACCTTACCTGGGCTGCGCACCAGGGCGGGCTCAAGATGGCACGCGCGTTCCGTTTTTTTCACTATCTTTCAAAACGGAAATTTTAAAATCTCCTTTTTTTTTTGCCTTTTCTGGAAATTAGTGAAGGCAGCGCATCAAAGGTGCGCACCTCGCTGCCCACCTTGGTGTGCTCTGAGGTGCGCACCCGGGAGCGCTACGAAGTGTGCTCCAAGGTGCGGCGTGCACGTTGTCGGAGCCCGGTTTGCCCCGGGTGCGCACCTCGCCTGCACCTTGGCCGGGGTGGGCACCTTGGCTGGGTTTGCCCAGGGTGCGCTCCGAAGCGGGGTTACTGGAGCGCCCCCTCTTTTTTTGTCAGAGCGTTTGGTGGGGTTTCTCGCATTGGCTCTTCCCAGGCCCGGTTGTTGGGTGCGCTCCCACCCTGGCGCGCGCGAAGTTGGAAGTTGGATTAATTGCCCGGGCGCGCACCTTCGCCAGGGTGGGCACCTTGGTGCGCACACCTTGGCTGGGCTGCGCACCAGGGCGGGCTCAAGATGGCACCAGCATTCCCTTTTTCTCACTATCTTTCAAAACGGAAATTTTAAAATCTCGTTTTTTTTTTGCCTTTTATGGAAATTAGTGAAGGCATCGCATCAAAGGTGCGCACCTCGCTGCCCACCTTGGTGTGCTCCGAGGTGCCCACCACGGTGCGCAACGCCGGTGCGAACCCGGGAGCGCCCCGATGTGTGCTCCAAGGTGCGGCGTGCACGAAGTCGGACCCCGGTTTGCCCCGGGTGCGCACCTCGCGTGCACCTTGGTGCGCACACCTTGGCTGGGTTGCGCGGCCTGGTGGGCACCATGGTGCGCACCAAGGAGCGCTCCGAAGTGTGCTCCAAGGTGCGGCGTGCACGAAGTCGGAGCCCGGTTTGCCCCGGGTACGCACCTCGCGTGCACCTTCGCCGGGGTGGGCACCTCGGCTGGGTTGCGCGCCCTGGTGCGCACCAAGGAGCGCTCCGAAGTGTGCTCCAAGGTGCGGCGTGCACGAAGTCGGAGCCCGGTTTGCCCCGGGTGCGCACCTTCGCCGCGGTGCGCACCATGGCGTGCACGAAGTCGGAGCCCGGTTTGCCCCGGGTGCGCACCTCGCGTGCACCTTCGGCGGGGTTGCGCGCCCTGGTGGGCACCATGGTGCGCACCAAGGAGCGCTCCGAAGTGTGCTCCAAGGTGCGGCGTGCACGAAGTCGGAGCCCGGTTTGCCCCGGGTGCGCACCTCGCGTGCACCTTCGGCGGGGTTGCGCGCCCTGGTGGGCACCATGGTGCGCACCAAGGAGCGCTCCGAAGTGTGCTCCAAGGTGCGGCGTGCACGAAGTCGGAGCCCGGTTTGCCCCGGGTGCGCACCTCGCGTGCACCTTCGCCGCGGTGGGCACCATGGCGTGCACGAAGTCGGAGCCCGGTTTGCCCCGGGTGCGCACCTCGCGTGCACCTTCGCCGGGGTGGGCACCTCGGCTGGGTTGCGCGCCCTGGTGCGCACCAAGGAGCGCTCCGAAGTGTGCTCCAAGGTGCGGCGTGCACGAAGTCGGAGCCCGGTTTGCCCCGGGTGCGCACCTCGCGTGCACCTTCGCCAGGGTGGGCACCTCGGTGCGCACACCTTCTCAATGTTTTCTTGCCTTTTCTGGAAATTGGTGAAGGCAGCGCATCAAAGGTGCGCACCTCGGTGTGCTCCGAGGTGCGAACCCGAGAGCGCTCCGAGGTGCCCACGAAGTCGAAAGTCGGGTTAATTGCATTGTTTTCCCCGGGTGCGCTCCGAGGTGCGCAACATCGGCGCGCACCAAGGAGGGCTCCGAAGTGTGCTCCAAGGTGCGCACGATGGCGTGCACCTCTGGTGCGCACGATTCGGAGCTCGGTTTGACCGGGGTGCGCACACCTTGGCTGGGTTGCGCACCTTTTGTGCGCTCCAAGGTGCGCACGAAGTCGGAGCTCGGTTTGCCCCGGGTGCGCACCTTCGCCAGGGTGCGCACCTTGATGCGCACGCCTTGGCTGGGCTGCGCACCTTGGTGGGCGCCATGGTGCGCACCTTTCGTGCGCTCCAAGGTGCGCACGAAGTCGGAGCTCGGTTTGCCCCGGGTGCGCACCTTGGTGGGCGCCATGGTGCACTCCGAGGTGCCCAAGATTGGTGCGCACCAAGGAGCGCTCCGAAGTGCGCTCCAAGGTGCGCGCGAAGTCGAAAGTTGGGTTAATTGTCCGGTTTGCCTCGGGTGCGCACCTTGCGTGCACCTTCGCCAGGGTGGGCGCCTTGGTGCGCACACCTTGGCTGGGCTGCGCACACCTTGGCACCCGCGTTTCCTTCATTTTAAATTTTTTTTTTTTACAATCTCTCAAGTGGGAAATTCTATAATCTCAACTTTTTTTGCCTTTTCAGGAAACTTTTGAATGGAGCGCATCATTGGTGCGCTCCGAAGTGTGCTCCAAAGCTCTCTCCAGCTGCGTGCACCTGCCCCGGCCGCGCACCCGGCCCCGCCCAGCTTCGCTCACCTGTCCCGGGCGTCTGGTGCGGAACCTTAGAGTAAGAAACATCACCGTGCACCTTGGCCAACGTGCGCGACTCGACCGAGCGCGCACTGGCCGAGGTGCACACCGATTTCACCTGGGTGCGCGCGCAGCACCTCGGGCGCACCGGGGTGCGCGCACAACGCCCGGGTTGCACCGTGGCCTGTGTGCTCGGGGCGCCTCGGGTGCGCGCTCGGTGTCGCCCCCGTGCGCGCGGTAGTGCGGGCAGCGCACCCCGGCCCGGCCCGGCCCCGACGAGAACGCAAACGGGCAAAAGGTTTATTCAAATAGCATTGCGACGCCCGGCGAAAAACTAAAAAAGGGTGCAACACCGGGACTTCCCGGGAGGTCACCCATCCCAGTACTACTCCGGCCCAAGCGCGCTTAACTGCGGAGTTCTGATGGGATCCGGTGCACTAATGCTGGTATGATCGCACCCGTTATGAGCTTGTCGCAGTGTGTACTTAGCAAACCGCGACCCACGTGCGAATCCACCCCGGCCACCCACCCCCGTCGAGGTGCACACCCTCCCTCGCGAAGTGCGCCCCGTTCGCCAAGTGTGAGCCCTGCCCGGGTGCGCGCACCTTGCTAGGGCGTCGGGTGTGCACCCGGCCCGGCCTACGTGCGTGCACCTGGAGGGGGCGTCGTGTGCGTGCAGTGTCCCGTCTGCAACGCGGTGCCCACACACCACCTCGGGCGCAACGACCTGCGCTCACATGTGGGCCGAGTGCACCTTGGTGCATGTTCGGGGCGCCTCGGGTGCACGCTCGATCTTGCCCCGGTGCACCAAGGCGCTCGGTTTGCCCCGGGTGCGCACTTGGTGCAAGGTGGGCACCCAAAATAGGGATCAAGCACCAAAACACAAGTTTCGGGATGCAAAATGGGACCCAAGGACCACAAATGCGTTCCAAGACCCATGATGGGTCCACGAGAACAAAAATGTGTTCCGAGACTTAATAAACAAATATTGGGTTTTAGGAGAAGAAACATGCTCTGATGCCCAAAACGAGAATCGACCCCGAAAAGGCCACAGGCCAAAAGTGGGATGCGAGACAAAAAAAAATGGGACCCGAGGACCAAAATTGGGTTCCCAGGTCGAAGACAGGGCAACCGGACAAGAAACGACCTCTAAGGCTCGAAATGAGTCCCGACGACTAAAACTTGACAAGAAGCACCCATCAGGCACCCAACTCGACACCCATGGGATGCCGACCCACCCGGGCTTCCACCTAGCACACCTTGGCACCCACCCACCCTCGCACCCAACCTCGCACCCAACTTAGCACCTTTGAACCCACATTGGCACTCACCCTGACCCTGGCACCTTGGAACCCACATTGGCACTCACCTTGACCCTGGCACCCACCTTTGCACTCACCTTGGGACCCACCCTGGCTCCCACCTCGGCACCCACCCAGACACCCACCTTGGTTCCTTGGCACCCACCTTGGATCCTTGGCACCCACCCCGACACCCACCTTGGCACGCAACTTGGCTACTTGCCACCCACCTTGGCTCCTTGACGCCCACCCCGACAACCACCCCGTGACCTACCCTGGCTAGGGTTGGTGCACACCCACCCTGGTGCCCACCTTGGCACCCACCCTATGACCCACCTTGGCACGCACCTTAGTACCCACCCCGTTACCCACCCTAGGACCCACCCCGTGACCCACCTTGGCCAGGGTGGGTGCACCCACCCTGGTGCCCACCTTGGCACCCACCCATCCTAGCACCCAGCCTGTGACCGGGCTTGGAACCCAACCTTGCACCCGCACCCGTCTTGGCCAGTGTGGGTGCGCACCCATCCTGGCACCCACGTTGTGACACACCCTTTAACCCACGCACCCTAGCACCCACGTTGGCACCCACCTTGGAACCCAACCTAGCAACTTGGCACCCACCCCGTGACCCACCTTGGCATCCACCATAGCAGTCGCCGACTTGGCACCCACCTCGGCACCCACCTTGACACTTGTGGACCCACCTTGCCACTCACCCTAGCATCGACCCATCCTAGCACCCACCCTGGCACCTTTGCACCCTAGCACTCACCCATCCTAGCACCTAACCTGTGACCCACCTTGACACTCACCCTCGCACCCACCTTGGAACCCAACCTAGCACCCACCCACCCTGACACCAACCCTAGCACCTACCCACCCTTGCACCCACCCTGTGACCCATCTTGGCACCCACCCATCCTACCACTCAACCTATCACCCACCTTCTCACCCACCTTGGCATCCACCTTAGCACCCACCCACACTGGCACCTTGGCACCCACCTCGGGCAAGGTGGGTGCACACCCACCCTGGCACCCAATTTAGAACCCACCGAGCATGTTACCCACCTTGGCACCCACATTGCAGCCCACCCTAGTACCCACCCTATGACCCACATTGGCATCCACACCCTAGCACCCAGGCACCTCGACACCCGCCTTGACACCCACCCTAGCACTGAACCTGTGACCCACCTTGGAACTCACCCTAGAACCCACCCACCCTGTGAACCACCTTGGCATCCACCTTAGCACCCACCCACCTTGGCACCCACTCTAGCACTCACCCATCCTAACACCCAACTTGTTACCCACCTTGGCACCCGCCCTCGCGTCCACCTTGAAACCCACCCTAGCACCCACCCACGCAGGAGCCCACCTTGGCACCCAACCTAACACCCACGCATCCTGGCACCCAACTTGTGACCCACCTTGGAACCCACCCTAGTACCCACCTTTGAACCCACTATATCACCAACCCACCTTGGCACCCACCCTATGACCCTCTTTGGAATCCACCCTAGCACGCACCCACCCTGGCACCCACCATGGAGCGCACCCTAGCACCCACCCACCTCGGCACGCACCTCAACACCCACCTTGGTGTGCGCACTGCGCCAACCTCTCAAAGACCCTATGTGGTGCGCTCCAAAGTGTACACCTTTGGTGCGCTCCAAGGTGCGCACCTTTGGTGCACACCGAGGTGCACACCAAAGTGTGCACCGAGGTGAGCACCAAAGTGCACTCCAGGGTGCACACCAAGGCGTGCACCTTTGGTGCGGTCAATGCAAACGAATTCGGAAGTTGGGGTCGATGTCCTAATCGCTGCTGCAGACTACACGTATGAGAATCGGACAAATAGCTTTATATAGGGGAGGTGTTGCGTTTGATGGGTCGACTCCCCTGGTTGTGTGCACTGCACCAACTTCAAAGACCCTGTCTTGTTTAAGAAGTCAAAAGTTGGGGTGGATGTCCTAATCATTGCTGCAGTCTACGCATGTATGAGAATCAGACAAATAGCTTATATAGGGGAGGTGTTGCATTCGGTGGGTTGACTCCCCTGGTTGTGCGCACTGCGCCAACCTCAAAGACCCCGCATAGCAGAAGAAGTCGGAAGTCGGATTTTGGTGAGCACCAAGGCGTGCACCTTTGGTGCGGTCAACGCAGACGAATTCAGAAGTTGGGGTGGATGTCCTAATCGTTGTTGCAGGCTACACATGTATGAGAATCAGACAAATAGCTTATATAGGGGAGGTGTTGGGTTTGATGGGTCAACTCCCTTGGTTGTGCGCATTACGCCAACCTCAAAGACCTTGTTTTCGTTAAGAAGTCAAAAGTTGGGGTCAATGTCCTAATGGCTCCTGCAGGCTACACATGTATGAGAATCGGACAAATAGCTTATATAGGGGAGGTGTTGGGTTTGATGGGTCGACTCCCCTGGTTGTGCGCATTACGTCAACCTCAAAGACCTTGTTTTCGTTAAGAAGTCAAAAGTTGGGGTCGATGTCCTAATTGCTCCTGTAGACTACACATGTATGAGAATCAGACAAATAGCTTATATAGGGGAGGTGTTGGGTTTGATGGGTTGACTCCCCTAGTTGTTCGCATTACACCAACCTCAAAGACCTTGTTTTCGTTTAGAAGCCGAAAGTTGGGGTCGATGTCCTAATTGCTCCTGCAGGCTACGCATGTATGAGAATCAGACAAATAGCTTATATAGGGGAGGTGTTGGGTTTGATGGGTCGACTCCCCTGGTTGTGCGCATTGCGCCAACCTCAAAGACCCTGCATTGCGGATGAAGTCGAAAGTCAGAGTTTGGTGTGCTACAAGGTGTGGTCGAAGGTGCTCACCTAGGTGTGCACCTTTGGAGCACAGGAAAAGTGCCCTCCAAAAGTGCGCACCTTTGGAGTGCACAAAAGTGCCCTCCAAAAGTGCGCACCTTTGGAGCGCAGAAAAGTGCCCTCCAAAAAGTGCCCTCCAAAAGTGCGCACCTTTGGAGCGCAGAAAAGTGCCCTCCAAAAAGTGCCCTCCAAAAGTGCGCACCTTTGGAGCGCAGAAAAGTGCCCTCCAAAAAGTGCCCTCCAAAAGTGCGCACCTTTGGAGCGCAGAAAAGTGCCCTCCAAAAAGTGCCCTCCAAAAGTGCGCACCTTTGGAGCGCAGAAAAGTGCCCTCCAAAAAGTGCCCTCCAAAAGTGCGCACCTTTGGAGCGCAGAAAAGTGCCCTCCAAAAAGTGCCCTCCAAAAGTGCGCACCTTTGGAGCGCAGAAAAGTGCCCTCCAAAAAGTGCCCTCCAAAAGTGCGCACCTTTGGAGCGCAGAAAAGTGCCCTCCAAAAAGTGCCCTCCAAAAGTGCGCACCTTTGGAGCGCAGAAAAGTGCCCTCCAAAAAGTGCCCTCCAAAAGTGCGCACCTTTGGAGCGCAGAAAAGTGCCCTCCAAAAAGTGCCCTCCAAAAGTGCGCACCTTTGGAGCGCAGAAAAGTGCCCTCCAAAAGTGCGCACTTTTGGTGCGCACCAAGGCGCTGGTTCGGTCGTTGCAGGCGAGTTCGGAAGTTGGGGTCGATGTCCTGAGCGGAGGTGCAAACTACACAGGTGTCGGAATCGGACAAATAGCTTATATAGGGGAGGTGTATGCTTCGATGGGTCGACTCCCCAGGTTGAGCGCACCGCGCCAACCTCAAAGACCCTACGGTATGGATGAAGTCGGAAGTTGGGTCCGATGACCGATTCGATTAGTAGGTATGCTCATGAGGTCGGAATTTGGGTCCGATGACCTGCCATGTGCAGGAAGGCGAATGTTGACACTGTGCGTTGCAAGGTGCACACCAAGGCGCTGGTGCGGTCTTTTTAGTCGAGTTCGGAAGTTGGGGTCGATGTCCTGATCGGAGGTGCAAGCTACACAGGTGTGGGAATCGGACAAATAGCTTATATAGGGGAGGTGTATGCTTCGTTGGGTCGACTCCCCGGGTTGAGCGCACCGCGCCAACCTCAAAGACCCTACGGTATGGATGAAGTCGGAAGTTGGGTCCGATGACCGATTCGATATGTAGGCATACTCGCGAGGTCGGAATTTGGGTCCGATGACCTGCCACGTGCAGGAAGGCGAATGTTGGCACTGTGCGTTGCAAGGTGCGCACCAAGGCGCTGGTTCGGTCGTTGGAGGCGAGTTCGGAAGTTGGGGTCGATGTCTTGATCGGAGGTGCAAACTACACAGGTGTGGGAATCGGACAAATAGCTTATATAGGGGAGGTGTATGCTTCGTTGGGTCGACTCCCCGGGTTGAGCGCACCGCGCCAACCTCAAAGACCCTACGGTATGGATGAAGTCGGAAGTTGGGTCCGATGACCGATTCGATATGTAGGCATACTCGCGAGGTCGGAATTTGGGTCCGATGACCTGCCATGTGCAGGAAGGCGAATGTTGGGACTGTGCGTCGCAAGGTGCGCACCAAGGCGCTGGTGCCGTCGTTGCAGTCGAGTTCGGAAGTTGGGGTCGATGTCCTGGTCAGAGGTGCAAACTACACAGGTGTGGGAATCGGACAAATAGCTTATATAGGGGAGGTGTATGCTTCGATGGGTCGACTCCCTGGGTTGAGCGCACCGCGCCAACCTCAAAGACCCTACAGTATGGATGAAGTCGGAAGTTGGGTCCGATGACCGATTCGATACGTAGGCATATTGGCGAGGTCTGAATTTGTGTCCGATGACCTGCCATGCGCAGGAAGGCGGAATTTGGGTCCGATGACCGAGTTGATGGCGTGCCATGCGCAGAAAGGCGGAATTTGGGTCCGATGACCGAGTTGATGTTGATGGCCCGCCATGCACAGGAAGGCGGAATTTGGGTCCGATGACCGATTTGAAGGCGTGCCATACGCAAAAAGGCGGAGTTTGGGTCCGATGACCGAGTTGATATTGATGGCCCGCCATGCGCAGGAAGGCGGAATTTGGGTCCGATGACCTGACATACGCATGGAGTCCGACTCGGGGGCCGATGTTCGATTCGATGACTTGCATTGTGGGTAAAGTCGGAAGTTGTGGTCTTTGACCCGATTCGATGACCAGACTTCGGCTGCTTGAGAATCGGACAAATAACTTATATAGGGGAGGTAGTGTTCTCGAGCATCCTCCCCCCGTGCCCGTTTATGTCGATTGATGCTGGTGCTCGACTGGTTGGAGCGCTCGGATGCAAAAATCTTGCACCAGGATTTATCGATTGTGATGGACACGGCAAGTCTCCTGATTGCTATGCAGGAGCTCATCGTGAATCTCTATGCGGCCTTGGTATGGACTCGACCTGCGGAATGGTTCGGCAATGGTAGTCGCTCCAACACGTCCTTGCAATGGCCACAGAGGTGATTCGACTAGAGCTCCAGTCTAGCTTTTGGGTTGCTTGGCGGACTGGTATAGCCGCGATCGAGTTCCGGCCATGAACGTTTTAGATAGCTCTTGGGCTTTCTGGGACGGAAGTCGGAAGTTTGGGCTGTTGTCCGATTTGATGACCATTCTTCGGATGTGTGAGAATCGGACAAATAACTTATATAGGGGACTGTGTTGTCTCACGCAGCCCCCTCCGTGCCCCTCTATCTCGACCGATGTTGGTGCTTGAAAGGGTTGGGATCGCTCGGATTTATAAACGTGCACCACCATTTGTCGAGTGTGAGGGACGCGGCAGGTCTCCTAAATGCTATGCGGGCGCTCTCTGAGAATCTCTATCCGGCCTCGACACAGACTAGTCTTGCTGAATGGTTTGGCACTGGTAGTCGATCCAACACGTCGTTGTTGTGGCCGCCTAGGCGATTCGATTCGAGCCCCCGTCTAGCTTTTGGGTTGCTTGGCGGATTTTGCCCTATCCGCAAGTGAGCTCGGTCCCTAAACGTTCGAGAAACCCGATTGCTATGCGCCGACTCTCTTTCTTGCGAGCCTCCATCTAGCTTTTGGGTCTCTACGGAACGGAAGTCGGAATCTGGGACCGTTGTTTGATTCGACGAGGCAGACTACGGTTGTGCGAGAATCGGACAAATAACTTATATAGGGGAGGTGTTGACTGGAGCATTCTCCCCCGTGCCCCTCTAACTCGACCAATGCTGGCGCTCGAACGGTGGTAGCGCTCGGATTTTCATTGAGCGCCAGCATTGGTCGATTTAGAGGGGCATGCGAGATTCCCGAATGCTATGCGAGGGCTCTAACGGAAATGTCTATTGGTTTCGGTATGGATGCAATTGCGAGTGGTTCGGCAAAGGTAGTCGTTCCGATGCGTCCATGTCGTGGCCAAATCGATAATTCGATTTGAGCCCTCGTATAGCATTTGGGTCTCTCGATGTGATTCCGCATTCCAGTCCCTTTGGGCACTGCTTGAGCCGCATCCCAGGGGGTTCCCTTCCCAATAATCTGCCTCGCAACCCGATTGCTATGCGGTGAGGCTCCTCGGCCGCCTCGGAACTATCTGTGTATCAGACGCATCGCGGGATAAGGGGTTGGCAACGGTAGTCGCCCCAAGCGCGTCCGATGCTTGGACCATTCCGAGGCGGCCCTGAAGCCTCTTCCGTCTAGCCGTTGGGTCCTTCTCGCCGCATCCCTCGCCTCGCACCCCGATTGCTATGCGGTGAGGCTCCTCGGCCGCCTCGGAACTATCTGTGTATCGGACGCGTCGCGGGATAAGGGGTTGTCACTGGTAGTCGCCCCAAGCGCGTCCGATGCTTGGACCATTCCGAGGCGGCCCTGAAGCCTCTTCCGTCTAGCCGTTGGGTCCTTCTCGCCGCATCCCTCGCCTCGCACCCCGATTGCTATGCGGTGAGGCTCCTCGGCCGCCTCGGAACTATCTGTGTATCGGACGCGTCGCGGGATAAGGGGTTGTCATTGGTAGTCGCCCCAAGCGCGTCCGATGCTTGGACCATTCCGAGGCGGCCCTGAAGCCTCTTCCGTCTAGCCGTTGGGTCCTTCTCGCCGCATCCCTCGCCTCGCACCCCGATTGCTATGCGGTGAGGCTCCTCGGCCGCCTCGGAACTATCTGTGTATCGGACGCGTCGCGGGATAAGGGGTTGTCACTGGTAGTCGCCCCAAGCGCGTCCGATGCTTGGACCATTCCGAGGCGGCCCTGAAGCCTCTTCCGTCTAGCCGTTGGGTCCTTCTCGCCGCATCCCTCGCCTCGCACCCCGATTGCTATGCGGTGAGGCTCCTCGGCCGCCTCGGAACTATCTGTGTATCGGACGCGTCGCGGGATAAGGGGTTGTCACTGGTAGTCGCCCCAAGCGCGTTCGATGCTTGGACCATTCCGAGGCGGCCCTGAAGCCTCTTCCGTCTAGCCGTTGGGTCCTTCTCGCCGCATCCCTCGCCTCGCACCCCGATTGCTATGCGGTGAGGCTCCTCGGCCGCCTTGGAACTATCTGTGTATCGGACGCGTCGCGGGATAAGGGGTTGTCACTGGTAGTCGCCCCAAGCGCGTCCGATGCTTGGACCATTCCGAGGCGGACCCGAAGCCTCTTCCGTCTAGCCGTTGGGTCCTTCTCGCCGCATCCTTCGCCTCGCACCCCGATTGCTATGCGGTGAGGCTCCTCGGCCGCCTCGGAACTATCTGTGTATCGGACGCGTCGCGGGATAAGGGGTTGTCACTGGTAGTCGCCCCAAGCGCGTCCGATGCTTGGACCATTCCGAGGCGGACCCGAAGCCTCTTCCGTCTAGCCGTTGGGTCCTTCTCGCCGCATCCCTCGCCTCGCACCCCGATTGCTATGCGGTGAGGCTCCTCGGCCGCCTTGGAACTATCTGTGTATCGGACGCGTCGCGGGATAAGGGGTTGTCACTGGTAGTCGCCCCAAGCGCGTCCGATGCTTGGACCATTCCGAGGCGGACCCGAAGCCTCTTCCGTCTAGCCGTTGGGTCCTTCTCGCCGCATCCCTCGCCTCGCACCCCGATTGCTATGCGGTGAGGCTCCTCGGCCGCCTTGGAACTATCTGTGTATCGGACGCGTCGCGGGATAAGGGGTTGTCACTGGTAGTCGCCCCAAGCGCGTCCGATGCTTGGACCATTCCGAGGCGGACCCGAAGCCTCTTCCGTCTAGCCGTTGGGTCCTTCTCGCCGCATCCCTCGCCTCGCACCCCGATTGCTATGCGGTGAGGCTCCTCGGCCGCCTTGGAACTATCTGTGTATCGGACGCGTCGCGGGATAAGGGGTTGTCACTGGTAGTCGCCCCAAGCGCGTCCGATGCTTGGACCATTCCGAGGCGGCCCCGAAGCCTCTTCCGTCTAGCCGTTGGGTCCTTCTCGCCGCATCCCTCGCCTCGCACCCCGATTGCTATGCGGTGAGGCTCCTCGGCCGCCTTGGAACTATCTGTGTATCGGACGCGTCGCGGGATAAGGGGTTGTCACTGGTAGTCGCCCCAAGCGCGTCCGATGCTTGGACCATTCCGAGGCGGCCCCGAAGCCTCTTCCGTGTAGCCGTTGGGTCCTTCTCGCCGCATCCCTCGCCTCGCACCCCGATTGCTATGCGGTGAGGCTCCTCGGCCGCCTTGGAACTATCTGTGTATCGGACGCGTCGCGGGATAAGGGGTTGTCACTGGTAGTCGCCCCAAGCGCGTCCGATGCTTGGACCATTCCGAGGCGGACCTGAAGCCTCTTCCCTCTAGCCGTTGGGGCTTTCTCGCCGCATCCCTCGCCTCGCACCCTGATTGCTATGCTGTGAGGCTCCTCGGCCGCCTTGGAACTATCTGTGTATCGGACGCATCGCGGGATAAGGGGTTGGCAGTGGTAGTCGCCCCAAGCGCATCCGATGCTTGGACCATTCCGAGGCGGCCCTGCAGCCTCTTCCGTCTAGCCGTTGGGGCCATCTCGCCGCATCCCCCACCTCGCACCACGATTGCTATGCGGTGAGGCTCCTTGGCCGCCTCGGAACTATCTGTGTATCGGACGCATCGCGGGATAAGGGGTTGTCACTGGTAGTCGCCCCAAGCGCGTCCGATGCTTGGACTATTCCGAGGCGGCCCTGCAGCCTCTTCCGTCTAGCCGTTGGGGCCATCTCGCTGCATCCCCCACCTCCTCGGCCGCCTCGGAACTATCTGTGTATCGGACGCATCGCGGGATAAGGGGTTGGCAGTGGTAGTCGCCCCAAGCGCGTCCGATGCTTGGACTATTCCGAGGCAGCCCTGCAGCCTCTTCCGTCTAGCCTTTGGGGCCATCTCGCCGCATCCCTCGCCTCGCACCCCGATTGCTATGCGGTGAGGCTCCTCGGCCGCCTGGGAACTATCTTCGTATCGGACGCATCGCGGGATAAGGGGTTGTCACTGGTAGTCGCCCCAAGCGCGTCCGATGCTTGGACTATTCCGAGGCGGCCCTGTGGCCTCTTCCGTCTAGCCGTTGGGGCCATCTCGCCGCATCCCCCACCTCGCACCCCGATTGCTATGCGGTGAGGCTCTTCGGCCGCCTTGGAACTATCTTCGTATCGGACGCATCGCGGGATAAGGGGTTGTCACTGGTAGTGGCCCCAAGCGCGTCCGATGCTTGGACTATTCCGAGGCGGCCCTGCAGCCTCTTCCGTCTAGCCGTTGGGGCCATCTCGCCGCATCCCCCACCTCGCACCCCGATTGCTATGCGGTGAGGCTCCTCGGCCGCCTTGGAACTATCTTCGTATCGGACGCATCGCGGGATAAGGGGTTGTCACTGGTAGTCGCCCCAAGCGCGTCCGATGCTTGGACTATTCCGACGCGGCCCTGTGGCCTCTTCCGTCTAGCCGTTGGGGCCATCTCGCCGCATCCCCCACCTCGCACCCCGATTGCTATGCGGTGAGGCTCCTCGGCCGCCTTGGAACCATCTTCGTATCGGACGCATCGCGGGATAGGGGGCTGTCACTGGTAGTCGCCCCAAGCGTGTCCGATGCTTGGACCATTCCTAGGCGGCCCTGAAGCCTCTTCCGTCTAGCCGTTGGGGCCTTCCCGCCCCATCCCTCGCCTCGCACCCCCGATTGCTATGCGGTGAGGCTCCTCGGCCGCCTTGGAACCATCTGTGTATCGGACGCATCGCGGGATAAGGGGTTGGCACTGGCAGTCGCCCCAAGCACGTCCGATGCTTGGACCATTCCGAGGTGGCCCTGAAGCCTCTTCCGTCTAGCCGTTGGGGCCTTCCCGCCCCATCCCTCGCCTCGCACCCCGATTGATATGCGGTGAGGCTCCTCGGCCGCCTTGGAACTATCTGTGTATCGGACGCATCGCGGGATAAGGGGTTGGCACTGGTAGTCGTCCCAATCGCATCCGATGCTTGGACCATTCCGAGGCGGCCCTGCAGCCTCTTCCGTTTAGCCGTCGGGGCCTTCCCGCCGCATCCCTCGCCTCGCATCCCGATTCCTATGCGGTGAGTCTTCTCGGCCGCCGCGGAACTATACCTGTTATTGCTACTGCATCCTTCGGCTGGTAACCTCCTCTGCCGCCTTGGAACGTTCTCTTTGTCGGACGCGTCGCGGGATAAGGGGTTGGCACTGGTAGTCGCCCCAAGCGCGCCCGATGCATAGACCGCTCCGAGTCGACCTTGCTTTCAGCCTCTCACATGCATAGACCTCTCTGAGTCGACCCTGCAGCCTCTCACGTTTAGCCTTTGGAATCTCGCCTCACAACATGATTGCTATCCTTGATGCATCCCTTGCCTCGAGCCCTGATTGCTTTCTTGGCTGCATCCCTCCTCTCCTCACAGCCCGGTTGTCATCACTGCTTCATCCGTCGCTTCATGCATTCTGGCTGCTGGGCCCTTCCCACCGCACACCTCGATTGCTATCTCTTCTGCATCACACACCCCGATTGCTATCTCTGCTACATCCCTCGGCTCTCACTTCTGCATCCTTCGCCTCACACCTCGATTGCTATCAATGCTGCATCCGTAACCTCACACCCCGATTGCTATGCGGGGAGGCTCCTTGGCCGCCTTGGAAATTTCTGTGTGTCGGACGCACCGCGGGATAAGGGGTTGGCACTGGTAGTCGCCCCAAGTGCGCCCGATTCTTAGACCGCTTCGAGGTGACCTCGTAGCCTCTTTCGTCCAGGCTTCCTGCCTTCAACGCCCTTTTTACACCTCGATTGCTATGCGCGGGCTCGTTGGCGTCTATCACCTCTCTGCGAAGAGTGGCACGATGATTGTTGGGGTAAATCGTAGCAGTCCGATCTCTGGCCTTGGGCCATTGTGAGGGCTGATCGATTTCCTGTGCGCATCTCGTGTTCGCCCAGTAACAGACTCGACGACTTGTAATCGGTCTTGTTCCCGATTGTTCCTGGAGGTAGTCTTCGGAACTCTTGGATTTGACCTGTCACTCGAACTGTCCTCTTCCGAGGATGCTTGTGTGTGTGTGCTTGTGCCATTTCCTTGGCGGTATTAACGAGATATTAAAGAGCGGAGTGAGCGCCTCGCCCAGCTATGTTTGGGGCTCTCACTCCCTTACCCGGTGTGCGACCGCTTTGCACGTAGGTTGCGGAGCATCGCGACTCTTTCGATGTTTGGCGGTTGTCTTCCGGTGATGCGTTGGTCCCGAAGTGCACGTTACTAGCATTTCTGCCATTGTTCTCGATCTTTGGCACGTTCCTTCGTTGCAATTGGATATATATCTCCGTTTATACGCGCAGGCTTCTCCCGCCTATTCAGCGCTGTCCCACTCTCAGCACTCTCGTGGTCTCCTTGGCTTCTCTCTCCCGTGAGCGAGCTCTCTTCTCGAGTCTTTTCCATGTCCCATGGAGGTTGCCTTGCGAAATTCGGGCACACAAACGTGACCGGATAAGAGCGGAATTGCCTATGAGGAGAAGCTCACCTTAGGGAGCAGCAATGCCGAGTGTTTCGACAGAGGGTAGAGGGGGCGTTGTTTGGGCGGTTGCACAAAAGAGTGCTACGTTTGCACTGAAGGTTGCTTCTTCGTCTCCGACGAACTCTTCGAGGCAAAAAAGCTTGTTTACGGGGTCGAGGTGGGACTGTTCGTGCGAGTTGCGCCA
>NW_026728887.1:207500-230000 GCF_030272615.1 Cryptomeria japonica | reverse complement strand
CGCGCGTTCCGTTTTTTTCACTATCTTTCAAAACGGAAATTTTAAAATCTCCTTTTTTTTTTGCCTTTTCTGGAAATTAGTGAAGGCAGCGCATCAAAGGTGCGCACCTCGCTGCCCACCTTGGTGTGCTCTGAGGTGCGCACCCGGGAGCGCTACGAAGTGTGCTCCAAGGTGCGGCGTGCACGTTGTCGGAGCCCGGTTTGCCCCGGGTGCGCACCTCGCCTGCACCTTGGCCGGGGTGGGCACCTTGGCTGGGTTTGCCCAGGGTGCGCTCCGAAGCGGGGTTACTGGAGCGCCCCCTCTTTTTTTGTCAGAGCGTTTGGTGGGGTTTCTCGCATTGGCTCTTCCCAGGCCCGGTTGTTGGGTGCGCTCCCACCCTGGCGCGCGCGAAGTTGGAAGTTGGGTTAATTGCCCGGGCGCGCACCTTCGCCAGGGTGGGCACCTTGGTGCGCACACCTTGGCTGGGCTGCGCACCAGGGCGGGCTCAAGATGGCACCAGCATTCCCTTTTTCTCACTATCTTTCAAAACGGAAATTTTAAAATCTCGTTTTTTTTTTGCCTTTTATGGAAATTAGTGAAGGCATCGCATCAAAGGTGCGCACCTCGCTGCCCACCTTGGTGTGCTCCGAGGTGCCCACCACGGTGCGCAACGCCGGTGCGAACCCGGGAGCGCCCCGATGTGTGCTCCAAGGTGCGGCGTGCACGAAGTCGGACCCCGGTTTGCCCCGGGTGCGCACCTCGCGTGCACCTTGGTGCGCACACCTTGGCTGGGTTGCGCGGCCTGGTGGGCACCATGGTGCGCACCAAGGAGCGCTCCGAAGTGTGCTCCAAGGTGCGGCGTGCACGAAGTCGGAGCCCGGTTTGCCCCGGGTACGCACCTTCGCCGGGGTGGGCACCTCGGCTGGGTTGCGCGCCCTGGTGCGCACCAAGGAGCGCTCCGAAGTGTGCTCCAAGGTGCGGCGTGCACGAAGTCGGAGCCCGGTTTGCCCCGGGTGCGCACCTCGCGTGCACCTTCGGCGGGGTTGCGCGCCCTGGTGGGCACCATGGTGCGCACCAAGGAGCGCTCCGAAGTGTGCTCCAAGGTGCGGCGTGCACGAAGTCGGAGCCCGGTTTGCCCCGGGTGCGCACCTCGCGTGCACCTTCGGCGGGGTTGCGCGCCCTGGTGGGCACCATGGTGCGCACCAAGGAGCGCTCCGAAGTGTGCTCCAAGGTGCGGCGTGCACGAAGTCGGAGCCCGGTTTGCCCCGGGTGCGCACCTCGCGTGCACCTTCGCCGCGGTGGGCACCATGGCGTGCACGAAGTCGGAGCCCGGTTTGCCCCGGGTGCGCACCTCGCGTGCACCTTCGCCGGGGTGGGCACCTCGGCTGGGTTGCGCGCCCTGGTGCGCACCAAGGAGCGCTCCGAAGTGTGCTCCAAGGTGCGGCGTGCACGAAGTCGGAGCCCGGTTTGCCCCGGGTGCGCACCTCGCGTGCACCTTCGCCAGGGTGGGCACCTCGGTGCGCACACCTTCTCAATGTTTTCTTGCCTTTTCTGGAAATTGGTGAAGGCAGCGCATCAAAGGTGCGCACCTCGGTGTGCTCCGAGGTGCGAACCCGAGAGCGCTCCGAGGTGCCCACGAAGTCGAAAGTCGGGTTAATTGCATTGTTTTCCCCGGGTGCGCTCCGAGGTGCGCAACATCGGCGCGCACCAAGGAGGGCTCCGAAGTGTGCTCCAAGGTGCGCACGATGGCGTGCACCTCTGGTGCGCACGATTCGGAGCTCGGTTTGACCGGGGTGCGCACACCTTGGCTGGGTTGCGCACCTTTTGTGCGCTCCAAGGTGCGCACGAAGTCGGAGCTCGGTTTGCCCCGGGTGCGCACCTTCGCCAGGGTGCGCACCTTGATGCGCACGCCTTGGCTGGGCTGCGCACCTTGGTGGGCGCCATGGTGCGCACCTTTCGTGCGCTCCAAGGTGCGCACGAAGTCGGAGCTCGGTTTGCCCCGGGTGCGCACCTTGGTGGGCGCCATGGTGCACTCCGAGGTGCCCAAGATTGGTGCGCACCAAGGAGCGCTCCGAAGTGCGCTCCAAGGTGCGCGCGAAGTCGAAAGTTGGGTTAATTGTCCGGTTTGCCTCGGGTGCGCACCTTGCGTGCACCTTCGCCAGGGTGGGCGCCTTGGTGCGCACACCTTGGCTGGGCTGCGCACACCTTGGCACCCGCGTTTCCTTCATTTTAAATTTTTTTTTTTTACAATCTCTCAAGTGGGAAATTCTATAATCTCAACTTTTTTTGCCTTTTCAGGAAACTTTTGAATGGAGCGCATCATTGGTGCGCTCCGAAGTGTGCTCCAAAGCTCTCTCCAGCTGCGTGCACCTGCCCCGGCCGCGCACCCGGCCCCGCCCAGCTTCGCTCACCTGTCCCGGGCGTCTGGTGCGGAACCTTAGAGTAAGAAACATCACCGTGCACCTTGGCCAACGTGCACGACTCGACCGAGCGCGCACTGGCCGAGGTGCACACCGATTTCACCTGGGTGCGCGCGCAGCACCTCGGGCGCACCGGGGTGCGCGCACAACGCCCGGGTTGCACCGTGGCCTGTGTGCTCGGGGCGCCTCGGGTGCGCGCTCGGTGTCGCCCCCGCGCGCGCGGTAGTGCGGGCAGCGCACCCCGGCCCGGCCCGGCCCCGACGAGAACGCAAACGGGCAAAAGGTTTATTCAAATAGCATTGCGATGCCCGGCGAAAAACTAAAAAAGGGTGCAACACCGGGACTTCCCGGGAGGTCACCCATCCCAGTACTACTCCGGCCCAAGCGCGCTTAACTGCGGAGTTCTGATGGGATCCGGTGCACTAACGCTGGTATGATCGCACCCGTTATGAGCTTGTCGCAGTGTGTACTTAGCAAACCGTGACCCACGTGCGAATCCACCCCGGCCACCCACCCCCGTCGAGGTGCACACCCTCCCTCGCGAAGTGCGCCCCGTTCGCCAAGTGTGAGCCCTGCCCGGGTGCGCGCACCTTGCTAGGGCGTCGGGTGTGCACCCGGCCCGGCCTACGTGCGTGCACCTGTAGGGGGCGTCGTGTGCGTGCAGTGTCCCGTCTGCAACGCGGTGCCCACACACCACCTCGGGCGCAACGACCTGCGCTCACATGTGGGCCGAGTGCACCTTGGTGCATGTTCGGGGCGCCTCGGGTGCACGCTCGATCTTGCCCCGGTGCACCAAGGCGCTCGGTTTGCCCCGGGTGCGCACTTGGTGCAAGGTGGGCACCCAAAATAGGGATCAAGCACCAAAACACAAGTTTCGGGATGCAAAATGGGACCCAAGGACCACAAATGCGTTCCAAGACCCATGATGGGTCCACGAGAACAAAAATGTGTTCCGAGACTTAATAAACAAATATTGGGTTTTAGGAGAAGAAACATGCTCTGATGCCCAAAACGAGAATCGACCCCGAAAAGGCCACAGGCCAAAAGTGGGATGCGAGACAAAAAAAAATGGGACCCGAGGACCAAAATTGGGTTCCCAGGTCGAAGACAGGGCAACCGGACAAGAAACGACCTCTAAGGCTCGAAATGAGTCCCGACGACTAAAACTTGACAAGAAGCACCCATCAGGCACCCAACTCGACACCCATGGGATGCCGACCCACCCGGGCTTCCACCTAGCACACCTTGGCACCCACCCACCCTCGCACCCAACCTCGCACCCAACTTAGCACCTTTGAACCCACATTGGCACTCACCCTGACCCTGGCACCTTGGAACCCACATTGGCACTCACCTTGACCCTGGCACCCACCTTTGCACTCACCTTGGGACCCACCCTGGCTCCCACCTCGGCACCCACCCAGACACCCACCTTGGTTCCTTGGCACCCACCTTGGATCCTTGGCACCCACCCCGACACCCACCTTGGCACGCAACTTGGCTACTTGCCACCCACCTTGGCTCCTTGACGCCCACCCCGACAACCACCCCGTGACCTACCCTGGCTAGGGTTGGTGCACACCCACCCTGGTGCCCACCTTGGCACCCACCCTATGACCCACCTTGGCACGCACCTTAGTACCCACCCCGTTACCCACCCTAGGACCCACCCCGTGACCCACCTTGGCCAGGGTGGGTGCCTTGGTGCGCACAACTTGCCTGGGCTGCACACCAGGGCGGGCTCAAGATGGCACCCGCGTTCCGTTTTTTTCACTATCTTTCAAAACGGAAATTTTAAAATCTCATTTTTTTCTTTTTTTTGCCTTTTCTGGAAATTAGTGAAGGCAGCGCATCAAAGGTGCGCAATGCTGGTGCGAACCCGGGAGCGCTCCGATGTGTGCTCCAAGGTGCGGCGTGCACGAAGTCCGAGCCCGGTTTGCCCCGGGTGCGCACCTCGCGTGCACCTTCGCCGGGGTGAGCACCTTGGCTGGGTTGCGCGCCCTGGTGCGTACCAAGGAGCGCTCTGAAGTGTGCTCCAAGGTGCGGCGTGCACGAAGTCGGAGCCCGGTTTGCCCCGGGTGTGCACCTCGGGTGCGCACCTCGCGTGCACCTTCGCTGCGGTGGGCACCTTGGCTGGGTTGCGCGCCTTGGTGGGCACCATGCAGTGCACGAAGTCGGAGCCCGGTTTGCCCCGGGCGCGCACCTCCGCCAGGGTGGGCACCTTGGTGCGCACAACTTGCCTGGGCTGCGCATCAGGAAGGGCTCAAGATGGCACCCGCGTTCCGTTTTTTTCACTATCTTTCAGAACGGAAATTTTAAAATATCGTTTTTTTTTGCCTTTTCTGGAAATTAGTGAAGGCAGCGCATCAAAGGTGCGCAACGCTGGTGCGAACCTGGGAGCGCTCCGATGTGTGCTCCAAGGTGCGGCGTGCACGAAGTCGGAGCCCGGTTTGCCTCGGGTGCGCCCTGGTGGGCACCATGGTGCGCACCAAGGAGCGCTCCGAAGTGTGCTCCAAGGTGCGGCCTGCACGAAGTCGGAGCCCGGTTTGCCCCGGGTGTGCACCTCGGGTGGGCACCTTGGTGCGCATGCCTTGCCTGGGCTGCGCACCAGGGCGGGCTCAAGATGGCACCCGCGTTCCTTTTTTTTCACTATCTTTCAAAACGGAAATTTTAAAATCTCATTTTTTTTTGCCTTTTTCTGGAAATTAGTGAAGGCAGCGCATCAAAGGTGCGCACCTCGCTGCCCACCACGGTGCGCAACGCCGGTGGGCACCCGGGAGTGCTTCGAAGTGTGCTCCAAGGTGCTGCGTGCACGTTGTCGGAGCCCGGTTTGCCCCGGGTGCGCACCTCGCGTGCACCTTCGTCGGGGTGGGCACCTTGGCTTGGTTTGCCCCGGCTGCGCTCCGAAGCGGGGTTATTGGAGCGCCGCCTCTTTTTTTGTCGGAGCGTTTGGTGGGGTTTCTCGCATTGGCTCTTCCGAGGCCCGGTTGCCACCCTGGCGCGCACGAAGTCGGAAGTAGGGTTAATTGCCCGGGTGCGCACCTTTGCCAGGGTGGCACCTTACCTGGGCTGCGCACCAGGGCGGGCTCAAGATGGCACGCGCGTTCCGTTTTTTTCACTATCTTTCAAAACGGAAATTTTAAAATCTCCTTTTTTTTTTGCCTTTTCTGGAAATTAGTGAAGGCAGCGCATCAAAGGTGCGCACCTCGCTGCCCACCTTGGTGTGCTCTGAGGTGCGCACCCGGGAGCGCTACGAAGTGTGCTCCAAGGTGCGGCGTGCACGTTGTCGGAGCCCGGTTTGCCCCGGGTGCGCACCTCACCTGCACCTTGGCCGGGGTGGGCACCTTGGCTGGGTTTGCCCAGGGTGCGCTCCGAAGCGGGGTTACTGGAGCGCCCCCTCTTTTTTTGTCAGAGAGTTTGGTGGGGTTTCTCGCATTGGCTCTTCCCAGGCCCGGTTGTTGGGTGCGCTCCCACCCTGGCGCGCGCGAAGTTGGAAGTTGGGTTAATTGCCCGGGCGCGCACCTTCGCCAGGGTGGGCACCTTGGTGCGCAAACCTTGGCTGGGCTGCGCACCAGGGCGGGCTCAAGATGGCACCAGCATTCCCTTTTTCTCACTATCTTTCAAAACGGAAATTTTAAAATCTCGTTTTTTTTTTGCCTTTTATGGAAATTAGTGAAGGCATCGCATCAAAGGTGCGCACCTCGCTGCCCACCTTGGTGTGCTCCGAGGTGCCCACCACGGTGCGCAACGCCGGTGCGAACCCGGGAGCGCCCCGATGTGTGCTCCAAGGTGCGGCGTGCACGAAGTCGGACCCCGGTTTGCCCCGGGTGCGCACCTCGCGTGCACCTTGGTGCGCACACCTTGGCTGGGTTGCGCGGCCTGGTGGGCACCATGGTGCGCACCAAGGAGCGCTCCGAAGTGTGCTCCAAGGTGCGGCGTGCACGAAGTCGGAGCCCGGTTTGCCCCGGGTGCGCACCTTCGCCGCGGTGGGCACCATGGCGTGCACGAAGTCGGAGCCCGGTTTGCCCCGGGTGCACACCTCGCGTGCACCTTCGCCGGGGTGGGCACCTCGGCTGGGTTGCGCGCCCTGGTGCGCACCAAGGAGCGCTCTGAAGTGTGCTCCAAGGTGCGGCGTGCACGAAGTCGGAGCCCGGTTTGCCCCGGGTGTGCACCTCGCGTGCACCTTCGCTGCGGTGGGCACCTTGGCTGGGTTGCGCGCCTTGGTGGGCACCATGCAGTGCACGAAGTCGGAGCCCGGATTGCCCCGGGCGCGCACCTCCGCCAGGGTGGGCACCTTGGTGCGCACAACTTGCCTGGGCTGCGCACCAGGAAGGGCTCAAGATGGCACCCGCGTTCCGTTTTTTTCACTATCTTTCAGAACGGAAATTTTAAAATCTCGTTTTTTTTTGCCTTTTCTTGAAATTAGTGAAGGCAGCGCATCAAAGGTGCGCAACGCTGGTGCGAACCTGGGAGCGCTCCGATGTGTGCTCCAAGGTGCGGCGTGCACGAAGTCGGACCCCGGTTTGCCCCGGGTGCGCACCTCGCGTGCACCTTGGTGCGCACACCTTGGCTGGGTTGCGCGCCCTGGTGGGCACCATGGTGCGCACCAAGGAGCGCTCCGAAGTGTGCTCCAAGGTGCGGCGTGCACGAAGTCGGAGCCCGGTTTGCCCCGGGTGCGCACCTCGCGTGCACCTTCGCCGCGGTGGGCACCATGGCGTGCACGAAGTCGGAGCCCGGTTTGCCCCGGGTGCGCACCTCGCGTGCACCTTCGCCGGGGTGGGCACCTTGGTGTGCAGACCTTGGCTGGGTTGCGCGCCCTGGTGGGCACCATGGTGCGCACCAAGGAGCGCTCCGAAGTGTGCTCCAAGGTGCGGCCTGCACGAAGTCGGAGCCCGGTTTGCCCCGGGTGTGCACCTCGGGTGGGCACCTTGGTGCGCATGCCTTGCCTGGGCTGCGCACCAGGGCGGGCTCAAGATGGCACCCGCGTTCCTTTTTTTTCACTATCTTTCAAAACGGAAATTTTAAAATCTCATTTTTTTTTGCCTTTTTCTGGAAATTAGTGAAGGCAGCGCATCAAAGGTGCGCACCTCGCTGCCCACCACGGTGCGCAACGCCGGTGGGCACCCGGGAGTGCTTCGAAGTGTGCTCCAAGGTGCTGCGTGCACGTTGTCGGAGCCCGGTTTGCCCCGGGTGCGCACCTCGCGTGCACCTTCGTCGGGGTGGGCACCTTGGCTGGGTTTGCCCCGGCTGCGCTCCGAAGCGGGGTTATTGGAGCGCCGCCTCTTTTTTTGTCGGAGCGTTTGGTGGGGTTTCTCGCATTGGCTCTTCCGAGGCCCGGTTGCCACCCTGGCGCGCACGAAGTCGGAAGTAGGGTTAATTGCCCGGGTGCGCACCTTTGCCAGGGTGGGCACCTTACCTGGGCTGCGCACCAGGGCGGGCTCAAGATGGCACGCGCGTTCCGTTTTTTTCACTATCTTTCAAAACGGAAATTTTAAAATCTCCTTTTTTTTTTGCCTTTTCTGGAAATTAGTGAAGGCAGCGCATCAAAGGTGCGCACCTCGCTGCCCACCTTGGTGTGCTCTGAGGTGCGCACCCGGGAGCGCTACGAAGTGTGCTCCAAGGTGCGGCGTGCACGTTGTCGGAGCCTGGTTTGCCCCGGGTGCGCACCTCGCCTGCACCTTGGCCGGGGTGGGCACCTTGGCTGGGTTTGCCCAGGGTGCGCTCCGAAGCGGGGTTACTGGAGCGCCCCCTCTTTTTTTGTCAGAGCGTTTGGTGGGGTTTCTCGCATTGGCTCTTCCCAGGCCCGGTTGTTGGGTGCGCTCCCACCCTGGCGCGCGCGAAGTTGGAAGTTGGATTAATTGCCCGGGCGCGCACCTTCGCCAGGGTGGGCACCTTGGTGCGCACACCTTGGCTGGGCTGCGCACCAGGGCGGGCTCAAGATGGCACCAGCATTCCCTTTTTCTCACTATCTTTCAAAACGGAAATTTTAAAATCTCGTTTTTTTTTTGCCTTTTATGGAAATTAGTGAAGGCATCGCATCAAAGGTGCGCACCTCGCTGCCCACCTTGGTGTGCTCCGAGGTGCCCACCACGGTGCGCAACGCCGGTGCGAACCCGGGAGCGCCCCGATGTGTGCTCCAAGGTGCGGCGTGCACGAAGTCGGACCCCGGTTTGCCCCGGGTGCGCACCTCGCGTGCACCTTGGTGCGCACACCTTGGCTGGGTTGCGCGGCCTGGTGGGCACCATGGTGCGCACCAAGGAGCGCTCCGAAGTGTGCTCCAAGGTGCGGCGTGCACGAAGTCGGAGCCCGGTTTGCCCCGGGTACGCACCTCGCGTGCACCTTCGCCGGGGTGGGCACCTCGGCTGGGTTGCGCGCCCTGGTGCGCACCAAGGAGCGCTCCGAAGTGTGCTCCAAGGTGCGGCGTGCACGAAGTCGGAGCCCGGTTTGCCCCGGGTGCGCACCTTCGCCGCGGTGCGCACCATGGCGTGCACGAAGTCGGAGCCCGGTTTGCCCCGGGTGCGCACCTCGCGTGCACCTTCGGCGGGGTTGCGCGCCCTGGTGGGCACCATGGTGCGCACCAAGGAGCGCTCCGAAGTGTGCTCCAAGGTGCGGCGTGCACGAAGTCGGAGCCCGGTTTGCCCCGGGTGCGCACCTCGCGTGCACCTTCGGCGGGGTTGCGCGCCCTGGTGGGCACCATGGTGCGCACCAAGGAGCGCTCCGAAGTGTGCTCCAAGGTGCGGCGTGCACGAAGTCGGAGCCCGGTTTGCCCCGGGTGCGCACCTCGCGTGCACCTTCGCCGCGGTGGGCACCATGGCGTGCACGAAGTCGGAGCCCGGTTTGCCCCGGGTGCGCACCTCGCGTGCACCTTCGCCGGGGTGGGCACCTCGGCTGGGTTGCGCGCCCTGGTGCGCACCAAGGAGCGCTCCGAAGTGTGCTCCAAGGTGCGGCGTGCACGAAGTCGGAGCCCGGTTTGCCCCGGGTGCGCACCTCGCGTGCACCTTCGCCAGGGTGGGCACCTCGGTGCGCACACCTTCTCAATGTTTTCTTGCCTTTTCTGGAAATTGGTGAAGGCAGCGCATCAAAGGTGCGCACCTCGGTGTGCTCCGAGGTGCGAACCCGAGAGCGCTCCGAGGTGCCCACGAAGTCGAAAGTCGGGTTAATTGCATTGTTTTCCCCGGGTGCGCTCCGAGGTGCGCAACATCGGCGCGCACCAAGGAGGGCTCCGAAGTGTGCTCCAAGGTGCGCACGATGGCGTGCACCTCTGGTGCGCACGATTCGGAGCTCGGTTTGACCGGGGTGCGCACACCTTGGCTGGGTTGCGCACCTTTTGTGCGCTCCAAGGTGCGCACGAAGTCGGAGCTCGGTTTGCCCCGGGTGCGCACCTTCGCCAGGGTGCGCACCTTGATGCGCACGCCTTGGCTGGGCTGCGCACCTTGGTGGGCGCCATGGTGCGCACCTTTCGTGCGCTCCAAGGTGCGCACGAAGTCGGAGCTCGGTTTGCCCCGGGTGCGCACCTTGGTGGGCGCCATGGTGCACTCCGAGGTGCCCAAGATTGGTGCGCACCAAGGAGCGCTCCGAAGTGCGCTCCAAGGTGCGCGCGAAGTCGAAAGTTGGGTTAATTGTCCGGTTTGCCTCGGGTGCGCACCTTGCGTGCACCTTCGCCAGGGTGGGCGCCTTGGTGCGCACACCTTGGCTGGGCTGCGCACACCTTGGCACCCGCGTTTCCTTCATTTTAAATTTTTTTTTTTTACAATCTCTCAAGTGGGAAATTCTATAATCTCAACTTTTTTTGCCTTTTCAGGAAACTTTTGAATGGAGCGCATCATTGGTGCGCTCCGAAGTGTGCTCCAAAGCTCTCTCCAGCTGCGTGCACCTGCCCCGGCCGCGCACCCGGCCCCGCCCAGCTTCGCTCACCTGTCCCGGGCGTCTGGTGCGGAACCTTAGAGTAAGAAACATCACCGTGCACCTTGGCCAACGTGCGCGACTCGACCGAGCGCGCACTGGCCGAGGTGCACACCGATTTCACCTGGGTGCGCGCGCAGCACCTCGGGCGCACCGGGGTGCGCGCACAACGCCCGGGTTGCACCGTGGCCTGTGTGCTCGGGGCGCCTCGGGTGCGCGCTCGGTGTCGCCCCCGCGCGCGCGGTAGTGCGGGCAGCGCACCCCGGCCCGGCCCGGCCCCGACGAGAACGCAAACGGGCAAAAGGTTTATTCAAATAGCATTGCGACGCCCGGCGAAAAACTAAAAAAGGGTGCAACACCGGGACTTCCCGGGAGGTCACCCATCCCAGTACTACTCCGGCCCAAGCGCGCTTAACTGCGGAGTTCTGATGGGATCCGGTGCACTAATGCTGGTATGATCGCACCCGTTATGAGCTTGTCGCAGTGTGTACTTAGCAAACCGCGACCCACGTGCGAATCCACCCCGGCCACCCACCCCCGTCGAGGTGCACACCCTCCCTCGCGAAGTGCGCCCCGTTCGCCAAGTGTGAGCCCTGCCCGGGTGCGCGCACCTTGCTAGGGCGTCGGGTGTGCACCCGGCCCGGCCTACGTGCGTGCACCTGGAGGGGGCGTCGTGTGCGTGCAGTGTCCCGTCTGCAACGCGGTGCCCACACACCACCTCGGGCGCAACGACCTGCGCTCACATGTGGGCCGAGTGCACCTTGGTGCATGTTCGGGGCGCCTCGGGTGCACGCTCGATCTTGCCCCGGTGCACCAAGGCGCTCGGTTTGCCCCGGGTGCGCACTTGGTGCAAGGTGGGCACCCAAAATAGGGATCAAGCACCAAAACACAAGTTTCGGGATGCAAAATGGGACCCAAGGACCACAAATGCGTTCCAAGACCCATGATGGGTCCACGAGAACAAAAATGTGTTCCGAGACTTAATAAACAAATATTGGGTTTTAGGAGAAGAAACATGCTCTGATGCCCAAAACGAGAATCGACCCCGAAAAGGCCACAGGCCAAAAGTGGGATGCGAGACAAAAAAAAATGGGACCCGAGGACCAAAATTGGGTTCCCAGGTCGAAGACAGGGCAACCGGACAAGAAACGACCTCTAAGGCTCGAAATGAGTCCCGACGACTAAAACTTGACAAGAAGCACCCATCAGGCACCCAACTCGACACCCATGGGATGCCGACCCACCCGGGCTTCCACCTAGCACACCTTGGCACCCACCCACCCTCGCACCCAACCTCGCACCCAACTTAGCACCTTTGAACCCACATTGGCACTCACCCTGACCCTGGCACCTTGGAACCCACATTGGCACTCACCTTGACCCTGGCACCCACCTTTGCACTCACCTTGGGACCCACCCTGGCTCCCACCTCGGCACCCACCCAGACACCCACCTTGGTTCCTTGGCACCCACCTTGGATCCTTGGCACCCACCCCGACACCCACCTTGGCACGCAACTTGGCTACTTGCCACCCACCTTGGCTCCTTGACGCCCACCCCGACAACCACCCCGTGACCTACCCTGGCTAGGGTTGGTGCACACCCACCCTGGTGCCCACCTTGGCACCCACCCTATGACCCACCTTGGCACGCACCTTAGTACCCACCCCGTTACCCACCCTAGGACCCACCCCGTGACCCACCTTGGCCAGGGTGGGTGCACCCACCCTGGTGCCCACCTTGGCACCCACCCATCCTAGCACCCAGCCTGTGACCGGGCTTGGAACCCAACCTTGCACCCGCACCCGTCTTGGCCAGTGTGGGTGCGCACCCATCCTGGCACCCACGTTGTGACACACCCTTTAACCCACGCACCCTAGCACCCACGTTGGCACCCACCTTGGAACCCAACCTAGCAACTTGGCACCCACCCCGTGACCCACCTTGGCATCCACCATAGCAGTCGCCGACTTGGCACCCACCTCGGCACCCACCTTGACACTTGTGGACCCACCTTGCCACTCACCCTAGCATCGACCCATCCTAGCACCCACCCTGGCACCTTTGCACCCTAGCACTCACCCATCCTAGCACCTAACCTGTGACCCACCTTGACACTCACCCTCGCACCCACCTTGGAACCCAACCTAGCACCCACCCACCCTGACACCAACCCTAGCACCTACCCACCCTTGCACCCACCCTGTGACCCATCTTGGCACCCACCCATCCTACCACTCAACCTATCACCCACCTTCTCACCCACCTTGGCATCCACCTTAGCACCCACCCACACTGGCACCTTGGCACCCACCTCGGGCAAGGTGGGTGCACACCCACCCTGGCACCCAATTTAGAACCCACCGAGCATGTTACCCACCTTGGCACCCACATTGCAGCCCACCCTAGTACCCACCCTATGACCCACATTGGCATCCACACCCTAGCACCCAGGCACCTCGACACCCGCCTTGACACCCACCCTAGCACTGAACCTGTGACCCACCTTGGAACTCACCCTAGAACCCACCCACCCTGTGAACCACCTTGGCATCCACCTTAGCACCCACCCACCTTGGCACCCACTCTAGCACTCACCCATCCTAACACCCAACTTGTTACCCACCTTGGCACCCGCCCTCGCGTCCACCTTGAAACCCACCCTAGCACCCACCCACGCAGGAGCCCACCTTGGCACCCAACCTAACACCCACGCATCCTGGCACCCAACTTGTGACCCACCTTGGAACCCACCCTAGTACCCACCTTTGAACCCACTATATCACCAACCCACCTTGGCACCCACCCTATGACCCTCTTTGGAATCCACCCTAGCACGCACCCACCCTGGCACCCACCATGGAGCGCACCCTAGCACCCACCCACCTCGGCACGCACCTCAACACCCACCTTGGTGTGCGCACTGCGCCAACCTCTCAAAGACCCTATGTGGTGCGCTCCAAAGTGTACACCTTTGGTGCGCTCCAAGGTGCGCACCTTTGGTGCACACCGAGGTGCACACCAAAGTGTGCACCGAGGTGAGCACCAAAGTGCACTCCAGGGTGCACACCAAGGCGTGCACCTTTGGTGCGGTCAATGCAAACGAATTCGGAAGTTGGGGTCGATGTCCTAATCGCTGCTGCAGACTACACGTATGAGAATCGGACAAATAGCTTTATATAGGGGAGGTGTTGCGTTTGATGGGTCGACTCCCCTGGTTGTGTGCACTGCACCAACTTCAAAGACCCTGTCTTGTTTAAGAAGTCAAAAGTTGGGGTGGATGTCCTAATCATTGCTGCAGTCTACGCATGTATGAGAATCAGACAAATAGCTTATATAGGGGAGGTGTTGCATTCGGTGGGTTGACTCCCCTGGTTGTGCGCACTGCGCCAACCTCAAAGACCCCGCATAGCAGAAGAAGTCGGAAGTCGGATTTTGGTGAGCACCAAGGCGTGCACCTTTGGTGCGGTCAACGCAGACGAATTCAGAAGTTGGGGTGGATGTCCTAATCGTTGTTGCAGGCTACACATGTATGAGAATCAGACAAATAGCTTATATAGGGGAGGTGTTGGGTTTGATGGGTCAACTCCCTTGGTTGTGCGCATTACGCCAACCTCAAAGACCTTGTTTTCGTTAAGAAGTCAAAAGTTGGGGTCAATGTCCTAATGGCTCCTGCAGGCTACACATGTATGAGAATCGGACAAATAGCTTATATAGGGGAGGTGTTGGGTTTGATGGGTCGACTCCCCTGGTTGTGCGCATTACGTCAACCTCAAAGACCTTGTTTTCGTTAAGAAGTCAAAAGTTGGGGTCGATGTCCTAATTGCTCCTGTAGACTACACATGTATGAGAATCAGACAAATAGCTTATATAGGGGAGGTGTTGGGTTTGATGGGTTGACTCCCCTAGTTGTTCGCATTACACCAACCTCAAAGACCTTGTTTTCGTTTAGAAGCCGAAAGTTGGGGTCGATGTCCTAATTGCTCCTGCAGGCTACGCATGTATGAGAATCAGACAAATAGCTTATATAGGGGAGGTGTTGGGTTTGATGGGTCGACTCCCCTGGTTGTGCGCATTGCGCCAACCTCAAAGACCCTGCATTGCGGATGAAGTCGAAAGTCAGAGTTTGGTGTGCTACAAGGTGTGGTCGAAGGTGCTCACCTAGGTGTGCACCTTTGGAGCACAGGAAAAGTGCCCTCCAAAAGTGCGCACCTTTGGAGTGCACAAAAGTGCCCTCCAAAAGTGCGCACCTTTGGAGCGCAGAAAAGTGCCCTCCAAAAAGTGCCCTCCAAAAGTGCGCACCTTTGGAGCGCAGAAAAGTGCCCTCCAAAAAGTGCCCTCCAAAAGTGCGCACCTTTGGAGCGCAGAAAAGTGCCCTCCAAAAGTGCGCACCTTTGGAGCGCAGAAAAGTGCCCTCCAAAAAGTGCCCTCCAAAAGTGCGCACCTTTGGAGCGCAGAAAAGTGCCCTCCAAAAAGTGCCCTCCAAAAGTGCGCACCTTTGGAGCGCAGAAAAGTGCCCTCCAAAAAGTGCCCTCCAAAAGTGCGCACCTTTGGAGCGCAGAAAAGTGCCCTCCAAAAAGTGCCCTCCAAAAGTGCGCACCTTTGGAGCGCAGAAAAGTGCCCTCCAAAAAGTGCCCTCCAAAAGTGCGCACCTTTGGAGCGCAGAAAAGTGCCCTCCAAAAAGTGCCCTCCAAAAGTGCGCACCTTTGGAGCGCAGAAAAGTGCCCTCCAAAAGTGCGCACTTTTGGTGCGCACCAAGGCGCTGGTTCGGTCGTTGCAGGCGAGTTCGGAAGTTGGGGTCGATGTCCTGAGCGGAGGTGCAAACTACACAGGTGTCGGAATCGGACAAATAGCTTATATAGGGGAGGTGTATGCTTCGATGGGTCGACTCCCCAGGTTGAGCGCACCGCGCCAACCTCAAAGACCCTACGGTATGGATGAAGTCGGAAGTTGGGTCCGATGACCGATTCGATTAGTAGGTATGCTCATGAGGTCGGAATTTGGGTCCGATGACCTGCCATGTGCAGGAAGGCGAATGTTGACACTGTGCGTTGCAAGGTGCACACCAAGGCGCTGGTGCGGTCTTTTTAGTCGAGTTCGGAAGTTGGGGTCGATGTCCTGATCGGAGGTGCAAGCTACACAGGTGTGGGAATCGGACAAATAGCTTATATAGGGGAGGTGTATGCTTCGTTGGGTCGACTCCCCGGGTTGAGCGCACCGCGCCAACCTCAAAGACCCTACGGTATGGATGAAGTCGGAAGTTGGGTCCGATGACCGATTCGATATGTAGGCATACTCGCGAGGTCGGAATTTGGGTCCGATGACCTGCCACGTGCAGGAAGGCGAATGTTGGCACTGTGCGTTGCAAGGTGCGCACCAAGGCGCTGGTTCGGTCGTTGGAGGCGAGTTCGGAAGTTGGGGTCGATGTCTTGATCGGAGGTGCAAACTACACAGGTGTGGGAATCGGACAAATAGCTTATATAGGGGAGGTGTATGCTTCGTTGGGTCGACTCCCCGGGTTGAGCGCACCGCGCCAACCTCAAAGACCCTACGGTATGGATGAAGTCGGAAGTTGGGTCCGATGACCGATTCGATATGTAGGCATACTCGCGAGGTCGGAATTTGGGTCCGATGACCTGCCATGTGCAGGAAGGCGAATGTTGGGACTGTGCGTCGCAAGGTGCGCACCAAGGCGCTGGTGCCGTCGTTGCAGTCGAGTTCGGAAGTTGGGGTCGATGTCCTGGTCAGAGGTGCAAACTACACAGGTGTGGGAATCGGACAAATAGCTTATATAGGGGAGGTGTATGCTTCGATGGGTCGACTCCCTGGGTTGAGCGCACCGCGCCAACCTCAAAGACCCTACAGTATGGATGAAGTCGGAAGTTGGGTCCGATGACCGATTCGATACGTAGGCATATTGGCGAGGTCTGAATTTGTGTCCGATGACCTGCCATGCGCAGGAAGGCGGAATTTGGGTCCGATGACCGAGTTGATGGCGTGCCATGCGCAGAAAGGCGGAATTTGGGTCCGATGACCGAGTTGATGTTGATGGCCCGCCATGCACAGGAAGGCGGAATTTGGGTCCGATGACCGATTTGAAGGCGTGCCATACGCAAAAAGGCGGAGTTTGGGTCCGATGACCGAGTTGATATTGATGGCCCGCCATGCGCAGGAAGGCGGAATTTGGGTCCGATGACCTGACATACGCATGGAGTCCGACTCGGGGGCCGATGTTCGATTCGATGACTTGCATTGTGGGTAAAGTCGGAAGTTGTGGTCTTTGACCCGATTCGATGACCAGACTTCGGCTGCTTGAGAATCGGACAAATAACTTATATAGGGGAGGTAGTGTTCTCGAGCATCCTCCCCCCGTGCCCGTTTATGTCGATTGATGCTGGTGCTCGACTGGTTGGAGCGCTCGGATGCAAAAATCTTGCACCAGGATTTATCGATTGTGATGGACACGGCAAGTCTCCTGATTGCTATGCAGGAGCTCATCGTGAATCTCTATGCGGCCTTGGTATGGACTCGACCTGCGGAATGGTTCGGCAATGGTAGTCGCTCCAACACGTCCTTGCAATGGCCACAGAGGTGATTCGACTAGAGCTCCAGTCTAGCTTTTGGGTTGCTTGGCGGACTGGTATAGCCGCGATCGAGTTCCGGCCATGAACGTTTTAGATAGCTCTTGGGCTTTCTGGGACGGAAGTCGGAAGTTTGGGCTGTTGTCCGATTTGATGACCATTCTTCGGATGTGTGAGAATCGGACAAATAACTTATATAGGGGACTGTGTTGTCTCACGCAGCCCCCTCCGTGCCCCTCTATCTCGACCGATGTTGGTGCTTGAAAGGGTTGGGATCGCTCGGATTTATAAACGTGCACCACCATTTGTCGAGTGTGAGGGACGCGGCAGGTCTCCTAAATGCTATGCGGGCGCTCTCTGAGAATCTCTATCCGGCCTCGACACAGACTAGTCTTGCTGAATGGTTTGGCACTGGTAGTCGATCCAACACGTCGTTGTTGTGGCCGCCTAGGCGATTCGATTCGAGCCCCCGTCTAGCTTTTGGGTTGCTTGGCGGATTTTGCCCTATCCGCAAGTGAGCTCGGTCCCTAAACGTTCGAGAAACCCGATTGCTATGCGCCGACTCTCTTTCTTGCGAGCCTCCATCTAGCTTTTGGGTCTCTACGGAACGGAAGTCGGAATCTGGGACCGTTGTTTGATTCGACGAGGCAGACTACGGTTGTGCGAGAATCGGACAAATAACTTATATAGGGGAGGTGTTGACTGGAGCATTCTCCCCCGTGCCCCTCTAACTCGACCAATGCTGGCGCTCGAACGGTGGTAGCGCTCGGATTTTCATTGAGCGCCAGCATTGGTCGATTTAGAGGGGCATGCGAGATTCCCGAATGCTATGCGAGGGCTCTAACGGAAATGTCTATTGGTTTCGGTATGGATGCAATTGCGAGTGGTTCGGCAAAGGTAGTCGTTCCGATGCGTCCATGTCGTGGCCAAATCGATAATTCGATTTGAGCCCTCGTATAGCATTTGGGTCTCTCGATGTGATTCCGCATTCCAGTCCCTTTGGGCACTGCTTGAGCCGCATCCCAGGGGGTTCCCTTCCCAATAATCTGCCTCGCAACCCGATTGCTATGCGGTGAGGCTCCTCGGCCGCCTCGGAACTATCTGTGTATCAGACGCATCGCGGGATAAGGGGTTGGCAACGGTAGTCGCCCCAAGCGCGTCCGATGCTTGGACCATTCCGAGGCGGCCCTGAAGCCTCTTCCGTCTAGCCGTTGGGTCCTTCTCGCCGCATCCCTCGCCTCGCACCCCGATTGCTATGCGGTGAGGCTCCTCGGCCGCCTCGGAACTATCTGTGTATCGGACGCGTCGCGGGATAAGGGGTTGTCACTGGTAGTCGCCCCAAGCGCGTCCGATGCTTGGACCATTCCGAGGCGGCCCTGAAGCCTCTTCCGTCTAGCCGTTGGGTCCTTCTCGCCGCATCCCTCGCCTCGCACCCCGATTGCTATGCGGTGAGGCTCCTCGGCCGCCTCGGAACTATCTGTGTATCGGACGCGTCGCGGGATAAGGGGTTGTCATTGGTAGTCGCCCCAAGCGCGTCCGATGCTTGGACCATTCCGAGGCGGCCCTGAAGCCTCTTCCGTCTAGCCGTTGGGTCCTTCTCGCCGCATCCCTCGCCTCGCACCCCGATTGCTATGCGGTGAGGCTCCTCGGCCGCCTCGGAACTATCTGTGTATCGGACGCGTCGCGGGATAAGGGGTTGTCACTGGTAGTCGCCCCAAGCGCGTCCGATGCTTGGACCATTCCGAGGCGGCCCTGAAGCCTCTTCCGTCTAGCCGTTGGGTCCTTCTCGCCGCATCCCTCGCCTCGCACCCCGATTGCTATGCGGTGAGGCTCCTCGGCCGCCTCGGAACTATCTGTGTATCGGACGCGTCGCGGGATAAGGGGTTGTCACTGGTAGTCGCCCCAAGCGCGTTCGATGCTTGGACCATTCCGAGGCGGCCCTGAAGCCTCTTCCGTCTAGCCGTTGGGTCCTTCTCGCCGCATCCCTCGCCTCGCACCCCGATTGCTATGCGGTGAGGCTCCTCGGCCGCCTTGGAACTATCTGTGTATCGGACGCGTCGCGGGATAAGGGGTTGTCACTGGTAGTCGCCCCAAGCGCGTCCGATGCTTGGACCATTCCGAGGCGGACCCGAAGCCTCTTCCGTCTAGCCGTTGGGTCCTTCTCGCCGCATCCTTCGCCTCGCACCCCGATTGCTATGCGGTGAGGCTCCTCGGCCGCCTCGGAACTATCTGTGTATCGGACGCGTCGCGGGATAAGGGGTTGTCACTGGTAGTCGCCCCAAGCGCGTCCGATGCTTGGACCATTCCGAGGCGGACCCGAAGCCTCTTCCGTCTAGCCGTTGGGTCCTTCTCGCCGCATCCCTCGCCTCGCACCCCGATTGCTATGCGGTGAGGCTCCTCGGCCGCCTTGGAACTATCTGTGTATCGGACGCGTCGCGGGATAAGGGGTTGTCACTGGTAGTCGCCCCAAGCGCGTCCGATGCTTGGACCATTCCGAGGCGGACCCGAAGCCTCTTCCGTCTAGCCGTTGGGTCCTTCTCGCCGCATCCCTCGCCTCGCACCCCGATTGCTATGCGGTGAGGCTCCTCGGCCGCCTTGGAACTATCTGTGTATCGGACGCGTCGCGGGATAAGGGGTTGTCACTGGTAGTCGCCCCAAGCGCGTCCGATGCTTGGACCATTCCGAGGCGGACCCGAAGCCTCTTCCGTCTAGCCGTTGGGTCCTTCTCGCCGCATCCCTCGCCTCGCACCCCGATTGCTATGCGGTGAGGCTCCTCGGCCGCCTTGGAACTATCTGTGTATCGGACGCGTCGCGGGATAAGGGGTTGTCACTGGTAGTCGCCCCAAGCGCGTCCGATGCTTGGACCATTCCGAGGCGGCCCCGAAGCCTCTTCCGTCTAGCCGTTGGGTCCTTCTCGCCGCATCCCTCGCCTCGCACCCCGATTGCTATGCGGTGAGGCTCCTCGGCCGCCTTGGAACTATCTGTGTATCGGACGCGTCGCGGGATAAGGGGTTGTCACTGGTAGTCGCCCCAAGCGCGTCCGATGCTTGGACCATTCCGAGGCGGCCCCGAAGCCTCTTCCGTGTAGCCGTTGGGTCCTTCTCGCCGCATCCCTCGCCTCGCACCCCGATTGCTATGCGGTGAGGCTCCTCGGCCGCCTTGGAACTATCTGTGTATCGGACGCGTCGCGGGATAAGGGGTTGTCACTGGTAGTCGCCCCAAGCGCGTCCGATGCTTGGACCATTCCGAGGCGGACCTGAAGCCTCTTCCCTCTAGCCGTTGGGGCTTTCTCGCCGCATCCCTCGCCTCGCACCCTGATTGCTATGCTGTGAGGCTCCTCGGCCGCCTTGGAACTATCTGTGTATCGGACGCATCGCGGGATAAGGGGTTGGCAGTGGTAGTCGCCCCAAGCGCATCCGATGCTTGGACCATTCCGAGGCGGCCCTGCAGCCTCTTCCGTCTAGCCGTTGGGGCCATCTCGCCGCATCCCCCACCTCGCACCACGATTGCTATGCGGTGAGGCTCCTTGGCCGCCTCGGAACTATCTGTGTATCGGACGCATCGCGGGATAAGGGGTTGTCACTGGTAGTCGCCCCAAGCGCGTCCGATGCTTGGACTATTCCGAGGCGGCCCTGCAGCCTCTTCCGTCTAGCCGTTGGGGCCATCTCGCTGCATCCCCCACCTCCTCGGCCGCCTCGGAACTATCTGTGTATCGGACGCATCGCGGGATAAGGGGTTGGCAGTGGTAGTCGCCCCAAGCGCGTCCGATGCTTGGACTATTCCGAGGCAGCCCTGCAGCCTCTTCCGTCTAGCCTTTGGGGCCATCTCGCCGCATCCCTCGCCTCGCACCCCGATTGCTATGCGGTGAGGCTCCTCGGCCGCCTGGGAACTATCTTCGTATCGGACGCATCGCGGGATAAGGGGTTGTCACTGGTAGTCGCCCCAAGCGCGTCCGATGCTTGGACTATTCCGAGGCGGCCCTGTGGCCTCTTCCGTCTAGCCGTTGGGGCCATCTCGCCGCATCCCCCACCTCGCACCCCGATTGCTATGCGGTGAGGCTCTTCGGCCGCCTTGGAACTATCTTCGTATCGGACGCATCGCGGGATAAGGGGTTGTCACTGGTAGTGGCCCCAAGCGCGTCCGATGCTTGGACTATTCCGAGGCGGCCCTGCAGCCTCTTCCGTCTAGCCGTTGGGGCCATCTCGCCGCATCCCCCACCTCGCACCCCGATTGCTATGCGGTGAGGCTCCTCGGCCGCCTTGGAACTATCTTCGTATCGGACGCATCGCGGGATAAGGGGTTGTCACTGGTAGTCGCCCCAAGCGCGTCCGATGCTTGGACTATTCCGACGCGGCCCTGTGGCCTCTTCCGTCTAGCCGTTGGGGCCATCTCGCCGCATCCCCCACCTCGCACCCCGATTGCTATGCGGTGAGGCTCCTCGGCCGCCTTGGAACCATCTTCGTATCGGACGCATCGCGGGATAGGGGGCTGTCACTGGTAGTCGCCCCAAGTGTGTCCGATGCTTGGACCATTCCTAGGCGGCCCTGAAGCCTCTTCCGTCTAGCCGTTGGGGCCTTCCCGCCCCATCCCTCGCCTCGCACCCCCGATTGCTATGCGGTGAGGCTCCTCGGCCGCCTTGGAACCATCTGTGTATCGGACGCATCGCGGGATAAGGGGTTGGCACTGGCAGTCGCCCCAAGCGCGTCCGATGCTTGGACCATTCCGAGGTGGCCCTGAAGCCTCTTCCGTCTAGCCGTTGGGGCCTTCCCGCCCCATCCCTCGCCTCGCACCCCGATTGATATGCGGTGAGGCTCCTCGGCCGCCTTGGAACTATCTGTGTATCGGACGCATCGCGGGATAAGGGGTTGGCACTGGTAGTCGTCCCAATCGCATCCGATGCTTGGACCATTCCGAGGCGGCCCTGCAGCCTCTTCCGTTTAGCCGTCGGGGCCTTCCCGCCGCATCCCTCGCCTCGCATCCCGATTCCTATGCGGTGAGTCTTCTCGGCCGCCGCGGAACTATACCTGTTATTGCTACTGCATCCTTCGGCTGGTAACCTCCTCTGCCGCCTTGGAACGTTCTCTTTGTCGGACGCGTCGCGGGATAAGGGGTTGGCACTGGTAGTCGCCCCAAGCGCGCCCGATGCATAGACCGCTCCGAGTCGACCTTGCTTTCAGCCTCTCACATGCATAGACCTCTCTGAGTCGACCCTGCAGCCTCTCACGTTTAGCCTTTGGAATCTCGCCTCACAACATGATTGCTATCCTTGATGCATCCCTTGCCTCGAGCCCTGATTGCTTTCTTGGCTGCATCCCTCCTCTCCTCACAGCCCGGTTGTCATCACTGCTTCATCCGTCGCTTCATGCATTCTGGCTGCTGGGCCCTTCCCACCGCACACCTCGATTGCTATCTCTTCTGCATCACACACCCCGATTGCTATCTCTGCTACATCCCTCGGCTCTCACTTCTGCATCCTTCGCCTCACACCTCGATTGCTATCAATGCTGCATCCGTAACCTCACACCCCGATTGCTATGCGGGGAGGCTCCTTGGCCGCCTTGGAAATTTCTGTGTGTCGGACGCACCGCGGGATAAGGGGTTGGCACTGGTAGTCGCCC
>NW_026728887.1:175000-197500 GCF_030272615.1 Cryptomeria japonica | reverse complement strand
TGCGAACCTGGGAGCGCTCCGATGTGTGCTCCAAGGTGCGGCGTGCACGAAGTCGGACCCCGGTTTGCCCCGGGTGCGCACCTCGCGTGCACCTTGGTGCGCACACCTTGGCTGGGTTGCGCGCCCTGGTGGGCACCATGGTGCGCACCAAGGAGCGCTCCGAAGTGTGCTCCAAGGTGCGGCGTGCACGAAGTCGGAGCCCGGTTTGCCCCGGGTGCGCACCTCGCGTGCACCTTCGCCGCGGTGGGCACCATGGCGTGCACGAAGTCGGAGCCCGGTTTGCCCCGGGTGCGCACCTCGCGTGCACCTTCGCCGGGGTGGGCACCTTGGTGTGCAGACCTTGGCTGGGTTGCGCGCCCTGGTGGGCACCATGGTGCGCACCAAGGAGCGCTCCGAAGTGTGCTCCAAGGTGCGGCCTGCACGAAGTCGGAGCCCGGTTTGCCCCGGGTGTGCACCTCGGGTGGGCACCTTGGTGCGCATGCCTTGCCTGGGCTGCGCACCAGGGCGGGCTCAAGATGGCACCCGCGTTCCTTTTTTTTCACTATCTTTCAAAACGGAAATTTTAAAATCTCATTTTTTTTTGCCTTTTTCTGGAAATTAGTGAAGGCAGCGCATCAAAGGTGCGCACCTCGCTGCCCACCACGGTGCGCAACGCCGGTGGGCACCCGGGAGTGCTTCGAAGTGTGCTCCAAGGTGCTGCGTGCACGTTGTCGGAGCCCGGTTTGCCCCGGGTGCGCACCTCGCGTGCACCTTCGTCGGGGTGGGCACCTTGGCTGGGTTTGCCCCGGCTGCGCTCCGAAGCGGGGTTATTGGAGCGCCGCCTCTTTTTTTGTCGGAGCGTTTGGTGGGGTTTCTCGCATTGGCTCTTCCGAGGCCCGGTTGCCACCCTGGCGCGCACGAAGTCGGAAGTAGGGTTAATTGCCCGGGTGCGCACCTTTGCCAGGGTGGGCACCTTACCTGGGCTGCGCACCAGGGCGGGCTCAAGATGGCACGCGCGTTCCGTTTTTTTCACTATCTTTCAAAACGGAAATTTTAAAATCTCCTTTTTTTTTTGCCTTTTCTGGAAATTAGTGAAGGCAGCGCATCAAAGGTGCGCACCTCGCTGCCCACCTTGGTGTGCTCTGAGGTGCGCACCCGGGAGCGCTACGAAGTGTGCTCCAAGGTGCGGCGTGCACGTTGTCGGAGCCCGGTTTGCCCCGGGTGCGCACCTCGCCTGCACCTTGGCCGGGGTGGGCACCTTGGCTGGGTTTGCCCAGGGTGCGCTCCGAAGCGGGGTTACTGGAGCGCCCCCTCTTTTTTTGTCAGAGCGTTTGGTGGGGTTTCTCGCATTGGCTCTTCCCAGGCCCGGTTGTTGGGTGCGCTCCCACCCTGGCGCGCGCGAAGTTGGAAGTTGGGTTAATTGCCCGGGCGCGCACCTTCGCCAGGGTGGGCACCTTGGTGCGCACACCTTGGCTGGGCTGCGCACCAGGGCGGGCTCAAGATGGCACCAGCATTCCCTTTTTCTCACTATCTTTCAAAACGGAAATTTTAAAATCTCGTTTTTTTTTTGCCTTTTATGGAAATTAGTGAAGGCATCGCATCAAAGGTGCGCACCTCGCTGCCCACCTTGGTGTGCTCCGAGGTGCCCACCACGGTGCGCAACGCCGGTGCGAACCCGGGAGCGCCCCGATGTGTGCTCCAAGGTGCGGCGTGCACGAAGTCGGACCCCGGTTTGCCCCGGGTGCGCACCTCGCGTGCACCTTGGTGCGCACACCTTGGCTGGGTTGCGCGGCCTGGTGGGCACCATGGTGCGCACCAAGGAGCGCTCCGAAGTGTGCTCCAAGGTGCGGCGTGCACGAAGTCGGAGCCCGGTTTGCCCCGGGTACGCACCTTCGCCGGGGTGGGCACCTCGGCTGGGTTGCGCGCCCTGGTGCGCACCAAGGAGCGCTCCGAAGTGTGCTCCAAGGTGCGGCGTGCACGAAGTCGGAGCCCGGTTTGCCCCGGGTGCGCACCTCGCGTGCACCTTCGGCGGGGTTGCGCGCCCTGGTGGGCACCATGGTGCGCACCAAGGAGCGCTCCGAAGTGTGCTCCAAGGTGCGGCGTGCACGAAGTCGGAGCCCGGTTTGCCCCGGGTGCGCACCTCGCGTGCACCTTCGGCGGGGTTGCGCGCCCTGGTGGGCACCATGGTGCGCACCAAGGAGCGCTCCGAAGTGTGCTCCAAGGTGCGGCGTGCACGAAGTCGGAGCCCGGTTTGCCCCGGGTGCGCACCTCGCGTGCACCTTCGCCGCGGTGGGCACCATGGCGTGCACGAAGTCGGAGCCCGGTTTGCCCCGGGTGCGCACCTCGCGTGCACCTTCGCCGGGGTGGGCACCTCGGCTGGGTTGCGCGCCCTGGTGCGCACCAAGGAGCGCTCCGAAGTGTGCTCCAAGGTGCGGCGTGCACGAAGTCGGAGCCCGGTTTGCCCCGGGTGCGCACCTCGCGTGCACCTTCGCCAGGGTGGGCACCTCGGTGCGCACACCTTCTCAATGTTTTCTTGCCTTTTCTGGAAATTGGTGAAGGCAGCGCATCAAAGGTGCGCACCTCGGTGTGCTCCGAGGTGCGAACCCGAGAGCGCTCCGAGGTGCCCACGAAGTCGAAAGTCGGGTTAATTGCATTGTTTTCCCCGGGTGCGCTCCGAGGTGCGCAACATCGGCGCGCACCAAGGAGGGCTCCGAAGTGTGCTCCAAGGTGCGCACGATGGCGTGCACCTCTGGTGCGCACGATTCGGAGCTCGGTTTGACCGGGGTGCGCACACCTTGGCTGGGTTGCGCACCTTTTGTGCGCTCCAAGGTGCGCACGAAGTCGGAGCTCGGTTTGCCCCGGGTGCGCACCTTCGCCAGGGTGCGCACCTTGATGCGCACGCCTTGGCTGGGCTGCGCACCTTGGTGGGCGCCATGGTGCGCACCTTTCGTGCGCTCCAAGGTGCGCACGAAGTCGGAGCTCGGTTTGCCCCGGGTGCGCACCTTGGTGGGCGCCATGGTGCACTCCGAGGTGCCCAAGATTGGTGCGCACCAAGGAGCGCTCCGAAGTGCGCTCCAAGGTGCGCGCGAAGTCGAAAGTTGGGTTAATTGTCCGGTTTGCCTCGGGTGCGCACCTTGCGTGCACCTTCGCCAGGGTGGGCGCCTTGGTGCGCACACCTTGGCTGGGCTGCGCACACCTTGGCACCCGCGTTTCCTTCATTTTAAATTTTTTTTTTTTACAATCTCTCAAGTGGGAAATTCTATAATCTCAACTTTTTTTGCCTTTTCAGGAAACTTTTGAATGGAGCGCATCATTGGTGCGCTCCGAAGTGTGCTCCAAAGCTCTCTCCAGCTGCGTGCACCTGCCCCGGCCGCGCACCCGGCCCCGCCCAGCTTCGCTCACCTGTCCCGGGCGTCTGGTGCGGAACCTTAGAGTAAGAAACATCACCGTGCACCTTGGCCAACGTGCGCGACTCGACCGAGCGCGCACTGGCCGAGGTGCACACCGATTTCACCTGGGTGCGCGCGCAGCACCTCGGGCGCACCGGGGTGCGCGCACAACGCCCGGGTTGCACCGTGGCCTGTGTGCTCGGGGCGCCTCGGGTGCGCGCTCGGTGTCGCCCCCGCGCGCGCGGTAGTGCGGGCAGCGCACCCCGGCCCGGCCCGGCCCCGACGAGAACGCAAACGGGCAAAAGGTTTATTCAAATAGCATTGCGATGCCCGGCGAAAAACTAAAAAAGGGTGCAACACCGGGACTTCCCGGGAGGTCACCCATCCCAGTACTACTCCGGCCCAAGCGCGCTTAACTGCGGAGTTCTGATGGGATCCGGTGCACTAACGCTGGTATGATCGCACCCGTTATGAGCTTGTCGCAGTGTGTACTTAGCAAACCGCGACCCACGTGCGAATCCACCCCGGCCACCCACCCCCGTCGAGGTGCACACCCTCCCTCGCGAAGTGCGCCCCGTTCGCCAAGTGTGAGCCCTGCCCGGGTGCGCGCACCTTGCTAGGGCGTCGGGTGTGCACCCGGCCCGGCCTACGTGCGTGCACCTGTAGGGGGCGTCGTGTGCGTGCAGTGTCCCGTCTGCAACGCGGTGCCCACACACCACCTCGGGCGCAACGACCTGCGCTCACATGTGGGCCGAGTGCACCTTGGTGCATGTTCGGGGCGCCTCGGGTGCACGCTCGATCTTGCCCCGGTGCACCAAGGCGCTCGGTTTGCCCCGGGTGCGCACTTGGTGCAAGGTGGGCACCCAAAATAGGGATCAAGCACCAAAACACAAGTTTCGGGATGCAAAATGGGACCCAAGGACCACAAATGCGTTCCAAGACCCATGATGGGTCCACGAGAACAAAAATGTGTTCCGAGACTTAATAAACAAATATTGGGTTTTAGGAGAAGAAACATGCTCTGATGCCCAAAACGAGAATCGACCCCGAAAAGGCCACAGGCCAAAAGTGGGATGCGAGACAAAAAAAAATGGGACCCGAGGACCAAAATTGGGTTCCCAGGTCGAAGACAGGGCAACCGGACAAGAAACGACCTCTAAGGCTCGAAATGAGTCCCGACGACTAAAACTTGACAAGAAGCACCCATCAGGCACCCAACTCGACACCCATGGGATGCCGACCCACCCGGGCTTCCACCTAGCACACCTTGGCACCCACCCACCCTCGCACCCAACCTCGCACCCAACTTAGCACCTTTGAACCCACATTGGCACTCACCCTGACCCTGGCACCTTGGAACCCACATTGGCACTCACCTTGACCCTGGCACCCACCTTTGCACTCACCTTGGGACCCACCCTGGCTCCCACCTCGGCACCCACCCAGACACCCACCTTGGTTCCTTGGCACCCACCTTGGATCCTTGGCACCCACCCCGACACCCACCTTGGCACGCAACTTGGCTACTTGCCACCCACCTTGGCTCCTTGACGCCCACCCCGACAACCACCCCGTGACCTACCCTGGCTAGGGTTGGTGCACACCCACCCTGGTGCCCACCTTGGCACCCACCCTATGACCCACCTTGGCACGCACCTTAGTACCCACCCCGTTACCCACCCTAGGACCCACCCCGTGACCCACCTTGGCCAGGGTGGGTGCCTTGGTGCGCACAACTTGCCTGGGCTGCACACCAGGGCGGGCTCAAGATGGCACCCGCGTTCCGTTTTTTTCACTATCTTTCAAAACGGAAATTTTAAAATCTCATTTTTTTCTTTTTTTTGCCTTTTCTGGAAATTAGTGAAGGCAGCGCATCAAAGGTGCGCAATGCTGGTGCGAACCCGGGAGCGCTCCGATGTGTGCTCCAAGGTGCGGCGTGCACGAAGTCCGAGCCCGGTTTGCCCCGGGTGCGCACCTCGCGTGCACCTTCGCCGGGGTGAGCACCTTGGCTGGGTTGCGCGCCCTGGTGCGTACCAAGGAGCGCTCTGAAGTGTGCTCCAAGGTGCGGCGTGCACGAAGTCGGAGCCCGGTTTGCCCCGGGTGTGCACCTCGGGTGCGCACCTCGCGTGCACCTTCGCTGCGGTGGGCACCTTGGCTGGGTTGCGCGCCTTGGTGGGCACCATGCAGTGCACGAAGTCGGAGCCCGGTTTGCCCCGGGCGCGCACCTCCGCCAGGGTGGGCACCTTGGTGCGCACAACTTGCCTGGGCTGCGCATCAGGAAGGGCTCAAGATGGCACCCGCGTTCCGTTTTTTTCACTATCTTTCAGAACGGAAATTTTAAAATATCGTTTTTTTTTGCCTTTTCTGGAAATTAGTGAAGGCAGCGCATCAAAGGTGCGCAACGCTGGTGCGAACCTGGGAGCGCTCCGATGTGTGCTCCAAGGTGCGGCGTGCACGAAGTCGGAGCCCGGTTTGCCTCGGGTGCGCCCTGGTGGGCACCATGGTGCGCACCAAGGAGCGCTCCGAAGTGTGCTCCAAGGTGCGGCCTGCACGAAGTCGGAGCCCGGTTTGCCCCGGGTGTGCACCTCGGGTGGGCACCTTGGTGCGCATGCCTTGCCTGGGCTGCGCACCAGGGCGGGCTCAAGATGGCACCCGCGTTCCTTTTTTTTCACTATCTTTCAAAACGGAAATTTTAAAATCTCATTTTTTTTTGCCTTTTTCTGGAAATTAGTGAAGGCAGCGCATCAAAGGTGCGCACCTCGCTGCCCACCACGGTGCGCAACGCCGGTGGGCACCCGGGAGTGCTTCGAAGTGTGCTCCAAGGTGCTGCGTGCACGTTGTCGGAGCCCGGTTTGCCCCGGGTGCGCACCTCGCGTGCACCTTCGTCGGGGTGGGCACCTTGGCTTGGTTTGCCCCGGCTGCGCTCCGAAGCGGGGTTATTGGAGCGCCGCCTCTTTTTTTGTCGGAGCGTTTGGTGGGGTTTCTCGCATTGGCTCTTCCGAGGCCCGGTTGCCACCCTGGCGCGCACGAAGTCGGAAGTAGGGTTAATTGCCCGGGTGCGCACCTTTGCCAGGGTGGCACCTTACCTGGGCTGCGCACCAGGGCGGGCTCAAGATGGCACGCGCGTTCCGTTTTTTTCACTATCTTTCAAAACGGAAATTTTAAAATCTCCTTTTTTTTTTGCCTTTTCTGGAAATTAGTGAAGGCAGCGCATCAAAGGTGCGCACCTCGCTGCCCACCTTGGTGTGCTCTGAGGTGCGCACCCGGGAGCGCTACGAAGTGTGCTCCAAGGTGCGGCGTGCACGTTGTCGGAGCCCGGTTTGCCCCGGGTGCGCACCTCGCCTGCACCTTGGCCGGGGTGGGCACCTTGGCTGGGTTTGCCCAGGGTGCGCTCCGAAGCGGGGTTACTGGAGCGCCCCCTCTTTTTTTGTCAGAGAGTTTGGTGGGGTTTCTCGCATTGGCTCTTCCCAGGCCCGGTTGTTGGGTGCGCTCCCACCCTGGCGCGCGCGAAGTTGGAAGTTGGGTTAATTGCCCGGGCGCGCACCTTCGCCAGGGTGGGCACCTTGGTGCGCAAACCTTGGCTGGGCTGCGCACCAGGGCGGGCTCAAGATGGCACCAGCATTCCCTTTTTCTCACTATCTTTCAAAACGGAAATTTTAAAATCTCGTTTTTTTTTTGCCTTTTATGGAAATTAGTGAAGGCATCGCATCAAAGGTGCGCACCTCGCTGCCCACCTTGGTGTGCTCCGAGGTGCCCACCACGGTGCGCAACGCCGGTGCGAACCCGGGAGCGCCCCGATGTGTGCTCCAAGGTGCGGCGTGCACGAAGTCGGACCCCGGTTTGCCCCGGGTGCGCACCTCGCGTGCACCTTGGTGCGCACACCTTGGCTGGGTTGCGCGGCCTGGTGGGCACCATGGTGCGCACCAAGGAGCGCTCCGAAGTGTGCTCCAAGGTGCGGCGTGCACGAAGTCGGAGCCCGGTTTGCCCCGGGTGCGCACCTTCGCCGCGGTGGGCACCATGGCGTGCACGAAGTCGGAGCCCGGTTTGCCCCGGGTGCACACCTCGCGTGCACCTTCGCCGGGGTGGGCACCTCGGCTGGGTTGCGCGCCCTGGTGCGCACCAAGGAGCGCTCTGAAGTGTGCTCCAAGGTGCGGCGTGCACGAAGTCGGAGCCCGGTTTGCCCCGGGTGTGCACCTCGGGTGCGCACCTCGCGTGCACCTTCGCTGCGGTGGGCACCTTGGCTGGGTTGCGCGCCTTGGTGGGCACCATGCAGTGCACGAAGTCGGAGCCCGGATTGCCCCGGGCGCGCACCTCCGCCAGGGTGGGCACCTTGGTGCGCACAACTTGCCTGGGCTGCGCACCAGGAAGGGCTCAAGATGGCACCCGCGTTCCGTTTTTTTCACTATCTTTCAGAACGGAAATTTTAAAATCTCGTTTTTTTTTGCCTTTTCTTGAAATTAGTGAAGGCAGCGCATCAAAGGTGCGCAACGCTGGTGCGAACCTGGGAGCGCTCCGATGTGTGCTCCAAGGTGCGGCGTGCACGAAGTCGGACCCCGGTTTGCCCCGGGTGCGCACCTCGCGTGCACCTTGGTGCGCACACCTTGGCTGGGTTGCGCGCCCTGGTGGGCACCATGGTGCGCACCAAGGAGCGCTCCGAAGTGTGCTCCAAGGTGCGGCGTGCACGAAGTCGGAGCCCGGTTTGCCCCGGGTGCGCACCTCGCGTGCACCTTCGCCGCGGTGGGCACCATGGCGTGCACGAAGTCGGAGCCCGGTTTGCCCCGGGTGCGCACCTCGCGTGCACCTTCGCCGGGGTGGGCACCTTGGTGTGCAGACCTTGGCTGGGTTGCGCGCCCTGGTGGGCACCATGGTGCGCACCAAGGAGCGCTCCGAAGTGTGCTCCAAGGTGCGGCCTGCACGAAGTCGGAGCCCGGTTTGCCCCGGGTGTGCACCTCGGGTGGGCACCTTGGTGCGCATGCCTTGCCTGGGCTGCGCACCAGGGCGGGCTCAAGATGGCACCCGCGTTCCTTTTTTTTCACTATCTTTCAAAACGGAAATTTTAAAATCTCATTTTTTTTTGCCTTTTTCTGGAAATTAGTGAAGGCAGCGCATCAAAGGTGCGCACCTCGCTGCCCACCACGGTGCGCAACGCCGGTGGGCACCCGGGAGTGCTTCGAAGTGTGCTCCAAGGTGCTGCGTGCACGTTGTCGGAGCCCGGTTTGCCCCGGGTGCGCACCTCGCGTGCACCTTCGTCGGGGTGGGCACCTTGGCTGGGTTTGCCCCGGCTGCGCTCCGAAGCGGGGTTATTGGAGCGCCGCCTCTTTTTTTGTCGGAGCGTTTGGTGGGGTTTCTCGCATTGGCTCTTCCGAGGCCCGGTTGCCACCCTGGCGCGCACGAAGTCGGAAGTAGGGTTAATTGCCCGGGTGCGCACCTTTGCCAGGGTGGGCACCTTACCTGGGCTGCGCACCAGGGCGGGCTCAAGATGGCACGCGCGTTCCGTTTTTTTCACTATCTTTCAAAACGGAAATTTTAAAATCTCCTTTTTTTTTTGCCTTTTCTGGAAATTAGTGAAGGCAGCGCATCAAAGGTGCGCACCTCGCTGCCCACCTTGGTGTGCTCTGAGGTGCGCACCCGGGAGCGCTACGAAGTGTGCTCCAAGGTGCGGCGTGCACGTTGTCGGAGCCCGGTTTGCCCCGGGTGCGCACCTCGCCTGCACCTTGGCCGGGGTGGGCACCTTGGCTGGGTTTGCCCAGGGTGCGCTCCGAAGCGGGGTTACTGGAGCGCCCCCTCTTTTTTTGTCAGAGCGTTTGGTGGGGTTTCTCGCATTGGCTCTTCCCAGGCCCGGTTGTTGGGTGCGCTCCCACCCTGGCGCGCGCGAAGTTGGAAGTTGGATTAATTGCCCGGGCGCGCACCTTCGCCAGGGTGGGCACCTTGGTGCGCACACCTTGGCTGGGCTGCGCACCAGGGCGGGCTCAAGATGGCACCAGCATTCCCTTTTTCTCACTATCTTTCAAAACGGAAATTTTAAAATCTCGTTTTTTTTTTGCCTTTTATGGAAATTAGTGAAGGCATCGCATCAAAGGTGCGCACCTCGCTGCCCACCTTGGTGTGCTCCGAGGTGCCCACCACGGTGCGCAACGCCGGTGCGAACCCGGGAGCGCCCCGATGTGTGCTCCAAGGTGCGGCGTGCACGAAGTCGGACCCCGGTTTGCCCCGGGTGCGCACCTCGCGTGCACCTTGGTGCGCACACCTTGGCTGGGTTGCGCGGCCTGGTGGGCACCATGGTGCGCACCAAGGAGCGCTCCGAAGTGTGCTCCAAGGTGCGGCGTGCACGAAGTCGGAGCCCGGTTTGCCCCGGGTACGCACCTCGCGTGCACCTTCGCCGGGGTGGGCACCTCGGCTGGGTTGCGCGCCCTGGTGCGCACCAAGGAGCGCTCCGAAGTGTGCTCCAAGGTGCGGCGTGCACGAAGTCGGAGCCCGGTTTGCCCCGGGTGCGCACCTTCGCCGCGGTGCGCACCATGGCGTGCACGAAGTCGGAGCCCGGTTTGCCCCGGGTGCGCACCTCGCGTGCACCTTCGGCGGGGTTGCGCGCCCTGGTGGGCACCATGGTGCGCACCAAGGAGCGCTCCGAAGTGTGCTCCAAGGTGCGGCGTGCACGAAGTCGGAGCCCGGTTTGCCCCGGGTGCGCACCTCGCGTGCACCTTCGGCGGGGTTGCGCGCCCTGGTGGGCACCATGGTGCGCACCAAGGAGCGCTCCGAAGTGTGCTCCAAGGTGCGGCGTGCACGAAGTCGGAGCCCGGTTTGCCCCGGGTGCGCACCTCGCGTGCACCTTCGCCGCGGTGGGCACCATGGCGTGCACGAAGTCGGAGCCCGGTTTGCCCCGGGTGCGCACCTCGCGTGCACCTTCGCCGGGGTGGGCACCTCGGCTGGGTTGCGCGCCCTGGTGCGCACCAAGGAGCGCTCCGAAGTGTGCTCCAAGGTGCGGCGTGCACGAAGTCGGAGCCCGGTTTGCCCCGGGTGCGCACCTCGCGTGCACCTTCGCCAGGGTGGGCACCTCGGTGCGCACACCTTCTCAATGTTTTCTTGCCTTTTCTGGAAATTGGTGAAGGCAGCGCATCAAAGGTGCGCACCTCGGTGTGCTCCGAGGTGCGAACCCGAGAGCGCTCCGAGGTGCCCACGAAGTCGAAAGTCGGGTTAATTGCATTGTTTTCCCCGGGTGCGCTCCGAGGTGCGCAACATCGGCGCGCACCAAGGAGGGCTCCGAAGTGTGCTCCAAGGTGCGCACGATGGCGTGCACCTCTGGTGCGCACGATTCGGAGCTCGGTTTGACCGGGGTGCGCACACCTTGGCTGGGTTGCGCACCTTTTGTGCGCTCCAAGGTGCGCACGAAGTCGGAGCTCGGTTTGCCCCGGGTGCGCACCTTCGCCAGGGTGCGCACCTTGATGCGCACGCCTTGGCTGGGCTGCGCACCTTGGTGGGCGCCATGGTGCGCACCTTTCGTGCGCTCCAAGGTGCGCACGAAGTCGGAGCTCGGTTTGCCCCGGGTGCGCACCTTGGTGGGCGCCATGGTGCACTCCGAGGTGCCCAAGATTGGTGCGCACCAAGGAGCGCTCCGAAGTGCGCTCCAAGGTGCGCGCGAAGTCGAAAGTTGGGTTAATTGTCCGGTTTGCCTCGGGTGCGCACCTTGCGTGCACCTTCGCCAGGGTGGGCGCCTTGGTGCGCACACCTTGGCTGGGCTGCGCACACCTTGGCACCCGCGTTTCCTTCATTTTAAATTTTTTTTTTTTACAATCTCTCAAGTGGGAAATTCTATAATCTCAACTTTTTTTGCCTTTTCAGGAAACTTTTGAATGGAGCGCATCATTGGTGCGCTCCGAAGTGTGCTCCAAAGCTCTCTCCAGCTGCGTGCACCTGCCCCGGCCGCGCACCCGGCCCCGCCCAGCTTCGCTCACCTGTCCCGGGCGTCTGGTGCGGAACCTTAGAGTAAGAAACATCACCGTGCACCTTGGCCAACGTGCGCGACTCGACCGAGCGCGCACTGGCCGAGGTGCACACCGATTTCACCTGGGTGCGCGCGCAGCACCTCGGGCGCACCGGGGTGCGCGCACAACGCCCGGGTTGCACCGTGGCCTGTGTGCTCGGGGCGCCTCGGGTGCGCGCTCGGTGTCGCCCCCGCGCGCGCGGTAGTGCGGGCAGCGCACCCCGGCCCGGCCCGGCCCCGACGAGAACGCAAACGGGCAAAAGGTTTATTCAAATAGCATTGCGACGCCCGGCGAAAAACTAAAAAAGGGTGCAACACCGGGACTTCCCGGGAGGTCACCCATCCCAGTACTACTCCGGCCCAAGCGCGCTTAACTGCGGAGTTCTGATGGGATCCGGTGCACTAATGCTGGTATGATCGCACCCGTTATGAGCTTGTCGCAGTGTGTACTTAGCAAACCGCGACCCACGTGCGAATCCACCCCGGCCACCCACCCCCGTCGAGGTGCACACCCTCCCTCGCGAAGTGCGCCCCGTTCGCCAAGTGTGAGCCCTGCCCGGGTGCGCGCACCTTGCTAGGGCGTCGGGTGTGCACCCGGCCCGGCCTACGTGCGTGCACCTGGAGGGGGCGTCGTGTGCGTGCAGTGTCCCGTCTGCAACGCGGTGCCCACACACCACCTCGGGCGCAACGACCTGCGCTCACATGTGGGCCGAGTGCACCTTGGTGCATGTTCGGGGCGCCTCGGGTGCACGCTCGATCTTGCCCCGGTGCACCAAGGCGCTCGGTTTGCCCCGGGTGCGCACTTGGTGCAAGGTGGGCACCCAAAATAGGGATCAAGCACCAAAACACAAGTTTCGGGATGCAAAATGGGACCCAAGGACCACAAATGCGTTCCAAGACCCATGATGGGTCCACGAGAACAAAAATGTGTTCCGAGACTTAATAAACAAATATTGGGTTTTAGGAGAAGAAACATGCTCTGATGCCCAAAACGAGAATCGACCCCGAAAAGGCCACAGGCCAAAAGTGGGATGCGAGACAAAAAAAAATGGGACCCGAGGACCAAAATTGGGTTCCCAGGTCGAAGACAGGGCAACCGGACAAGAAACGACCTCTAAGGCTCGAAATGAGTCCCGACGACTAAAACTTGACAAGAAGCACCCATCAGGCACCCAACTCGACACCCATGGGATGCCGACCCACCCGGGCTTCCACCTAGCACACCTTGGCACCCACCCACCCTCGCACCCAACCTCGCACCCAACTTAGCACCTTTGAACCCACATTGGCACTCACCCTGACCCTGGCACCTTGGAACCCACATTGGCACTCACCTTGACCCTGGCACCCACCTTTGCACTCACCTTGGGACCCACCCTGGCTCCCACCTCGGCACCCACCCAGACACCCACCTTGGTTCCTTGGCACCCACCTTGGATCCTTGGCACCCACCCCGACACCCACCTTGGCACGCAACTTGGCTACTTGCCACCCACCTTGGCTCCTTGACGCCCACCCCGACAACCACCCCGTGACCTACCCTGGCTAGGGTTGGTGCACACCCACCCTGGTGCCCACCTTGGCACCCACCCTATGACCCACCTTGGCACGCACCTTAGTACCCACCCCGTTACCCACCCTAGGACCCACCCCGTGACCCACCTTGGCCAGGGTGGGTGCACCCACCCTGGTGCCCACCTTGGCACCCACCCATCCTAGCACCCAGCCTGTGACCGGGCTTGGAACCCAACCTTGCACCCGCACCCGTCTTGGCCAGTGTGGGTGCGCACCCATCCTGGCACCCACGTTGTGACACACCCTTTAACCCACGCACCCTAGCACCCACGTTGGCACCCACCTTGGAACCCAACCTAGCAACTTGGCACCCACCCCGTGACCCACCTTGGCATCCACCATAGCAGTCGCCGACTTGGCACCCACCTCGGCACCCACCTTGACACTTGTGGACCCACCTTGCCACTCACCCTAGCATCGACCCATCCTAGCACCCACCCTGGCACCTTTGCACCCTAGCACTCACCCATCCTAGCACCTAACCTGTGACCCACCTTGACACTCACCCTCGCACCCACCTTGGAACCCAACCTAGCACCCACCCACCCTGACACCAACCCTAGCACCTACCCACCCTTGCACCCACCCTGTGACCCATCTTGGCACCCACCCATCCTACCACTCAACCTATCACCCACCTTCTCACCCACCTTGGCATCCACCTTAGCACCCACCCACACTGGCACCTTGGCACCCACCTCGGGCAAGGTGGGTGCACACCCACCCTGGCACCCAATTTAGAACCCACCGAGCATGTTACCCACCTTGGCACCCACATTGCAGCCCACCCTAGTACCCACCCTATGACCCACATTGGCATCCACACCCTAGCACCCAGGCACCTCGACACCCGCCTTGACACCCACCCTAGCACTGAACCTGTGACCCACCTTGGAACTCACCCTAGAACCCACCCACCCTGTGAACCACCTTGGCATCCACCTTAGCACCCACCCACCTTGGCACCCACTCTAGCACTCACCCATCCTAACACCCAACTTGTTACCCACCTTGGCACCCGCCCTCGCGTCCACCTTGAAACCCACCCTAGCACCCACCCACGCAGGAGCCCACCTTGGCACCCAACCTAACACCCACGCATCCTGGCACCCAACTTGTGACCCACCTTGGAACCCACCCTAGTACCCACCTTTGAACCCACTATATCACCAACCCACCTTGGCACCCACCCTATGACCCTCTTTGGAATCCACCCTAGCACGCACCCACCCTGGCACCCACCATGGAGCGCACCCTAGCACCCACCCACCTCGGCACGCACCTCAACACCCACCTTGGTGTGCGCACTGCGCCAACCTCTCAAAGACCCTATGTGGTGCGCTCCAAAGTGTACACCTTTGGTGCGCTCCAAGGTGCGCACCTTTGGTGCACACCGAGGTGCACACCAAAGTGTGCACCGAGGTGAGCACCAAAGTGCACTCCAGGGTGCACACCAAGGCGTGCACCTTTGGTGCGGTCAATGCAAACGAATTCGAAAGTTGGGGTCGATGTCCTAATCGCTGCTGCAGACTACACGTATGAGAATCGGACAAATAGCTTTATATAGGGGAGGTGTTGCGTTTGATGGGTCGACTCCCCTGGTTGTGTGCACTGCACCAACTTCAAAGACCCTGTCTTGTTTAAGAAGTCAAAAGTTGGGGTGGATGTCCTAATCATTGCTGCAGTCTACGCATGTATGAGAATCAGACAAATAGCTTATATAGGGGAGGTGTTGCATTCGGTGGGTTGACTCCCCTGGTTGTGCGCACTGCGCCAACCTCAAAGACCCCGCATAGCAGAAGAAGTCGGAAGTCGGATTTTGGTGAGCACCAAGGCGTGCACCTTTGGTGCGGTCAACGCAGACGAATTCAGAAGTTGGGGTGGATGTCCTAATCGTTGTTGCAGGCTACACATGTATGAGAATCAGACAAATAGCTTATATAGGGGAGGTGTTGGGTTTGATGGGTCAACTCCCTTGGTTGTGCGCATTACGCCAACCTCAAAGACCTTGTTTTCGTTAAGAAGTCAAAAGTTGGGGTCAATGTCCTAATGGCTCCTGCAGGCTACACATGTATGAGAATCGGACAAATAGCTTATATAGGGGAGGTGTTGGGTTTGATGGGTCGACTCCCCTGGTTGTGCGCATTACGTCAACCTCAAAGACCTTGTTTTCGTTAAGAAGTCAAAAGTTGGGGTCGATGTCCTAATTGCTCCTGTAGACTACACATGTATGAGAATCAGACAAATAGCTTATATAGGGGAGGTGTTGGGTTTGATGGGTTGACTCCCCTAGTTGTTCGCATTACACCAACCTCAAAGACCTTGTTTTCGTTTAGAAGCCGAAAGTTGGGGTCGATGTCCTAATTGCTCCTGCAGGCTACGCATGTATGAGAATCAGACAAATAGCTTATATAGGGGAGGTGTTGGGTTTGATGGGTCGACTCCCCTGGTTGTGCGCATTGCGCCAACCTCAAAGACCCTGCATTGCGGATGAAGTCGAAAGTCAGAGTTTGGTGTGCTACAAGGTGTGGTCGAAGGTGCTCACCTAGGTGTGCACCTTTGGAGCACAGGAAAAGTGCCCTCCAAAAGTGCGCACCTTTGGAGTGCACAAAAGTGCCCTCCAAAAGTGCGCACCTTTGGAGCGCAGAAAAGTGCCCTCCAAAAAGTGCCCTCCAAAAGTGCGCACCTTTGGAGCGCAGAAAAGTGCCCTCCAAAAAGTGCCCTCCAAAAGTGCGCACCTTTGGAGCGCAGAAAAGTGCCCTCCAAAAAGTGCCCTCCAAAAGTGCGCACCTTTGGAGCGCAGAAAAGTGCCCTCCAAAAAGTGCCCTCCAAAAGTGCGCACCTTTGGAGCGCAGAAAAGTGCCCTCCAAAAAGTGCCCTCCAAAAGTGCGCACCTTTGGAGCGCAGAAAAGTGCCCTCCAAAAAGTGCCCTCCAAAAGTGCGCACCTTTGGAGCGCAGAAAAGTGCCCTCCAAAAAGTGCCCTCCAAAAGTGCGCACCTTTGGAGCGCAGAAAAGTGCCCTCCAAAAAGTGCCCTCCAAAAGTGCGCACCTTTGGAGCGCAGAAAAGTGCCCTCCAAAAGTGCGCACTTTTGGTGCGCACCAAGGCGCTGGTTCGGTCGTTGCAGGCGAGTTCGGAAGTTGGGGTCGATGTCCTGAGCGGAGGTGCAAACTACACAGGTGTCGGAATCGGACAAATAGCTTATATAGGGGAGGTGTATGCTTCGATGGGTCGACTCCCCAGGTTGAGCGCACCGCGCCAACCTCAAAGACCCTACGGTATGGATGAAGTCGGAAGTTGGGTCCGATGACCGATTCGATTAGTAGGTATGCTCATGAGGTCGGAATTTGGGTCCGATGACCTGCCATGTGCAGGAAGGCGAATGTTGACACTGTGCGTTGCAAGGTGCACACCAAGGCGCTGGTGCGGTCTTTTTAGTCGAGTTCGGAAGTTGGGGTCGATGTCCTGATCGGAGGTGCAAGCTACACAGGTGTGGGAATCGGACAAATAGCTTATATAGGGGAGGTGTATGCTTCGTTGGGTCGACTCCCCGGGTTGAGCGCACCGCGCCAACCTCAAAGACCCTACGGTATGGATGAAGTCGGAAGTTGGGTCCGATGACCGATTCGATATGTAGGCATACTCGCGAGGTCGGAATTTGGGTCCGATGACCTGCCACGTGCAGGAAGGCGAATGTTGGCACTGTGCGTTGCAAGGTGCGCACCAAGGCGCTGGTTCGGTCGTTGGAGGCGAGTTCGGAAGTTGGGGTCGATGTCTTGATCGGAGGTGCAAACTACACAGGTGTGGGAATCGGACAAATAGCTTATATAGGGGAGGTGTATGCTTCGTTGGGTCGACTCCCCGGGTTGAGCGCACCGCGCCAACCTCAAAGACCCTACGGTATGGATGAAGTCGGAAGTTGGGTCCGATGACCGATTCGATATGTAGGCATACTCGCGAGGTCGGAATTTGGGTCCGATGACCTGCCATGTGCAGGAAGGCGAATGTTGGGACTGTGCGTCGCAAGGTGCGCACCAAGGCGCTGGTGCCGTCGTTGCAGTCGAGTTCGGAAGTTGGGGTCGATGTCCTGGTCAGAGGTGCAAACTACACAGGTGTGGGAATCGGACAAATAGCTTATATAGGGGAGGTGTATGCTTCGATGGGTCGACTCCCTGGGTTGAGCGCACCGCGCCAACCTCAAAGACCCTACAGTATGGATGAAGTCGGAAGTTGGGTCCGATGACCGATTCGATACGTAGGCATATTGGCGAGGTCTGAATTTGTGTCCGATGACCTGCCATGCGCAGGAAGGCGGAATTTGGGTCCGATGACCGAGTTGATGGCGTGCCATGCGCAGAAAGGCGGAATTTGGGTCCGATGACCGAGTTGATGTTGATGGCCCGCCATGCACAGGAAGGCGGAATTTGGGTCCGATGACCGATTTGAAGGCGTGCCATACGCAAAAAGGCGGAGTTTGGGTCCGATGACCGAGTTGATATTGATGGCCCGCCATGCGCAGGAAGGCGGAATTTGGGTCCGATGACCTGACATACGCATGGAGTCCGACTCGGGGGCCGATGTTCGATTCGATGACTTGCATTGTGGGTAAAGTCGGAAGTTGTGGTCTTTGACCCGATTCGATGACCAGACTTCGGCTGCTTGAGAATCGGACAAATAACTTATATAGGGGAGGTAGTGTTCTCGAGCATCCTCCCCCCGTGCCCGTTTATGTCGATTGATGCTGGTGCTCGACTGGTTGGAGCGCTCGGATGCAAAAATCTTGCACCAGGATTTATCGATTGTGATGGACACGGCAAGTCTCCTGATTGCTATGCAGGAGCTCATCGTGAATCTCTATGCGGCCTTGGTATGGACTCGACCTGCGGAATGGTTCGGCAATGGTAGTCGCTCCAACACGTCCTTGCAATGGCCACAGAGGTGATTCGACTAGAGCTCCAGTCTAGCTTTTGGGTTGCTTGGCGGACTGGTATAGCCGCGATCGAGTTCCGGCCATGAACGTTTTAGATAGCTCTTGGGCTTTCTGGGACGGAAGTCGGAAGTTTGGGCTGTTGTCCGATTTGATGACCATTCTTCGGATGTGTGAGAATCGGACAAATAACTTATATAGGGGACTGTGTTGTCTCACGCAGCCCCCTCCGTGCCCCTCTATCTCGACCGATGTTGGTGCTTGAAAGGGTTGGGATCGCTCGGATTTATAAACGTGCACCACCATTTGTCGAGTGTGAGGGACGCGGCAGGTCTCCTAAATGCTATGCGGGCGCTCTCTGAGAATCTCTATCCGGCCTCGACACAGACTAGTCTTGCTGAATGGTTTGGCACTGGTAGTCGATCCAACACGTCGTTGTTGTGGCCGCCTAGGCGATTCGATTCGAGCCCCCGTCTAGCTTTTGGGTTGCTTGGCGGATTTTGCCCTATCCGCAAGTGAGCTCGGTCCCTAAACGTTCGAGAAACCCGATTGCTATGCGCCGACTCTCTTTCTTGCGAGCCTCCATCTAGCTTTTGGGTCTCTACGGAACGGAAGTCGGAATCTGGGACCGTTGTTTGATTCGACGAGGCAGACTACGGTTGTGCGAGAATCGGACAAATAACTTATATAGGGGAGGTGTTGACTGGAGCATTCTCCCCCGTGCCCCTCTAACTCGACCAATGCTGGCGCTCGAACGGTGGTAGCGCTCGGATTTTCATTGAGCGCCAGCATTGGTCGATTTAGAGGGGCATGCGAGATTCCCGAATGCTATGCGAGGGCTCTAACGGAAATGTCTATTGGTTTCGGTATGGATGCAATTGCGAGTGGTTCGGCAAAGGTAGTCGTTCCGATGCGTCCATGTCGTGGCCAAATCGATAATTCGATTTGAGCCCTCGTATAGCATTTGGGTCTCTCGATGTGATTCCGCATTCCAGTCCCTTTGGGCACTGCTTGAGCCGCATCCCAGGGGGTTCCCTTCCCAATAATCTGCCTCGCAACCCGATTGCTATGCGGTGAGGCTCCTCGGCCGCCTCGGAACTATCTGTGTATCAGACGCATCGCGGGATAAGGGGTTGGCAACGGTAGTCGCCCCAAGCGCGTCCGATGCTTGGACCATTCCGAGGCGGCCCTGAAGCCTCTTCCGTCTAGCCGTTGGGTCCTTCTCGCCGCATCCCTCGCCTCGCACCCCGATTGCTATGCGGTGAGGCTCCTCGGCCGCCTCGGAACTATCTGTGTATCGGACGCGTCGCGGGATAAGGGGTTGTCACTGGTAGTCGCCCCAAGCGCGTCCGATGCTTGGACCATTCCGAGGCGGCCCTGAAGCCTCTTCCGTCTAGCCGTTGGGTCCTTCTCGCCGCATCCCTCGCCTCGCACCCCGATTGCTATGCGGTGAGGCTCCTCGGCCGCCTCGGAACTATCTGTGTATCGGACGCGTCGCGGGATAAGGGGTTGTCATTGGTAGTCGCCCCAAGCGCGTCCGATGCTTGGACCATTCCGAGGCGGCCCTGAAGCCTCTTCCGTCTAGCCGTTGGGTCCTTCTCGCCGCATCCCTCGCCTCGCACCCCGATTGCTATGCGGTGAGGCTCCTCGGCCGCCTCGGAACTATCTGTGTATCGGACGCGTCGCGGGATAAGGGGTTGTCACTGGTAGTCGCCCCAAGCGCGTCCGATGCTTGGACCATTCCGAGGCGGCCCTGAAGCCTCTTCCGTCTAGCCGTTGGGTCCTTCTCGCCGCATCCCTCGCCTCGCACCCCGATTGCTATGCGGTGAGGCTCCTCGGCCGCCTCGGAACTATCTGTGTATCGGACGCGTCGCGGGATAAGGGGTTGTCACTGGTAGTCGCCCCAAGCGCGTTCGATGCTTGGACCATTCCGAGGCGGCCCTGAAGCCTCTTCCGTCTAGCCGTTGGGTCCTTCTCGCCGCATCCCTCGCCTCGCACCCCGATTGCTATGCGGTGAGGCTCCTCGGCCGCCTTGGAACTATCTGTGTATCGGACGCGTCGCGGGATAAGGGGTTGTCACTGGTAGTCGCCCCAAGCGCGTCCGATGCTTGGACCATTCCGAGGCGGACCCGAAGCCTCTTCCGTCTAGCCGTTGGGTCCTTCTCGCCGCATCCTTCGCCTCGCACCCCGATTGCTATGCGGTGAGGCTCCTCGGCCGCCTCGGAACTATCTGTGTATCGGACGCGTCGCGGGATAAGGGGTTGTCACTGGTAGTCGCCCCAAGCGCGTCCGATGCTTGGACCATTCCGAGGCGGACCCGAAGCCTCTTCCGTCTAGCCGTTGGGTCCTTCTCGCCGCATCCCTCGCCTCGCACCCCGATTGCTATGCGGTGAGGCTCCTCGGCCGCCTTGGAACTATCTGTGTATCGGACGCGTCGCGGGATAAGGGGTTGTCACTGGTAGTCGCCCCAAGCGCGTCCGATGCTTGGACCATTCCGAGGCGGACCCGAAGCCTCTTCCGTCTAGCCGTTGGGTCCTTCTCGCCGCATCCCTCGCCTCGCACCCCGATTGCTATGCGGTGAGGCTCCTCGGCCGCCTTGGAACTATCTGTGTATCGGACGCGTCGCGGGATAAGGGGTTGTCACTGGTAGTCGCCCCAAGCGCGTCCGATGCTTGGACCATTCCGAGGCGGACCCGAAGCCTCTTCCGTCTAGCCGTTGGGTCCTTCTCGCCGCATCCCTCGCCTCGCACCCCGATTGCTATGCGGTGAGGCTCCTCGGCCGCCTTGGAACTATCTGTGTATCGGACGCGTCGCGGGATAAGGGGTTGTCACTGGTAGTCGCCCCAAGCGCGTCCGATGCTTGGACCATTCCGAGGCGGCCCCGAAGCCTCTTCCGTCTAGCCGTTGGGTCCTTCTCGCCGCATCCCTCGCCTCGCACCCCGATTGCTATGCGGTGAGGCTCCTCGGCCGCCTTGGAACTATCTGTGTATCGGACGCGTCGCGGGATAAGGGGTTGTCACTGGTAGTCGCCCCAAGCGCGTCCGATGCTTGGACCATTCCGAGGCGGCCCCGAAGCCTCTTCCGTGTAGCCGTTGGGTCCTTCTCGCCGCATCCCTCGCCTCGCACCCCGATTGCTATGCGGTGAGGCTCCTCGGCCGCCTTGGAACTATCTGTGTATCGGACGCGTCGCGGGATAAGGGGTTGTCACTGGTAGTCGCCCCAAGCGCGTCCGATGCTTGGACCATTCCGAGGCGGACCTGAAGCCTCTTCCCTCTAGCCGTTGGGGCTTTCTCGCCGCATCCCTCGCCTCGCACCCTGATTGCTATGCTGTGAGGCTCCTCGGCCGCCTTGGAACTATCTGTGTATCGGACGCATCGCGGGATAAGGGGTTGGCAGTGGTAGTCGCCCCAAGCGCATCCGATGCTTGGACCATTCCGAGGCGGCCCTGCAGCCTCTTCCGTCTAGCCGTTGGGGCCATCTCGCCGCATCCCCCACCTCGCACCACGATTGCTATGCGGTGAGGCTCCTTGGCCGCCTCGGAACTATCTGTGTATCGGACGCATCGCGGGATAAGGGGTTGTCACTGGTAGTCGCCCCAAGCGCGTCCGATGCTTGGACTATTCCGAGGCGGCCCTGCAGCCTCTTCCGTCTAGCCGTTGGGGCCATCTCGCTGCATCCCCCACCTCCTCGGCCGCCTCGGAACTATCTGTGTATCGGACGCATCGCGGGATAAGGGGTTGGCAGTGGTAGTCGCCCCAAGCGCGTCCGATGCTTGGACTATTCCGAGGCAGCCCTGCAGCCTCTTCCGTCTAGCCTTTGGGGCCATCTCGCCGCATCCCTCGCCTCGCACCCCGATTGCTATGCGGTGAGGCTCCTCGGCCGCCTGGGAACTATCTTCGTATCGGACGCATCGCGGGATAAGGGGTTGTCACTGGTAGTCGCCCCAAGCGCGTCCGATGCTTGGACTATTCCGAGGCGGCCCTGTGGCCTCTTCCGTCTAGCCGTTGGGGCCATCTCGCCGCATCCCCCACCTCGCACCCCGATTGCTATGCGGTGAGGCTCTTCGGCCGCCTTGGAACTATCTTCGTATCGGACGCATCGCGGGATAAGGGGTTGTCACTGGTAGTGGCCCCAAGCGCGTCCGATGCTTGGACTATTCCGAGGCGGCCCTGCAGCCTCTTCCGTCTAGCCGTTGGGGCCATCTCGCCGCATCCCCCACCTCGCACCCCGATTGCTATGCGGTGAGGCTCCTCGGCCGCCTTGGAACTATCTTCGTATCGGACGCATCGCGGGATAAGGGGTTGTCACTGGTAGTCGCCCCAAGCGCGTCCGATGCTTGGACTATTCCGACGCGGCCCTGTGGCCTCTTCCGTCTAGCCGTTGGGGCCATCTCGCCGCATCCCCCACCTCGCACCCCGATTGCTATGCGGTGAGGCTCCTCGGCCGCCTTGGAACCATCTTCGTATCGGACGCATCGCGGGATAGGGGGCTGTCACTGGTAGTCGCCCCAAGCGTGTCCGATGCTTGGACCATTCCTAGGCGGCCCTGAAGCCTCTTCCGTCTAGCCGTTGGGGCCTTCCCGCCCCATCCCTCGCCTCGCACCCCCGATTGCTATGCGGTGAGGCTCCTCGGCCGCCTTGGAACCATCTGTGT
>NW_026728887.1:140000-162500 GCF_030272615.1 Cryptomeria japonica | reverse complement strand
CTCGTTTTTTTTTTGCCTTTTATGGAAATTAGTGAAGGCATCGCATCAAAGGTGCGCACCTCGCTGCCCACCTTGGTGTGCTCCGAGGTGCCCACCACGGTGCGCAACGCCGGTGCGAACCCGGGAGCGCCCCGATGTGTGCTCCAAGGTGCGGCGTGCACGAAGTCGGACCCCGGTTTGCCCCGGGTGCGCACCTCGCGTGCACCTTGGTGCGCACACCTTGGCTGGGTTGCGCGGCCTGGTGGGCACCATGGTGCGCACCAAGGAGCGCTCCGAAGTGTGCTCCAAGGTGCGGCGTGCACGAAGTCGGAGCCCGGTTTGCCCCGGGTACGCACCTTCGCCGGGGTGGGCACCTCGGCTGGGTTGCGCGCCCTGGTGCGCACCAAGGAGCGCTCCGAAGTGTGCTCCAAGGTGCGGCGTGCACGAAGTCGGAGCCCGGTTTGCCCCGGGTGCGCACCTCGCGTGCACCTTCGGCGGGGTTGCGCGCCCTGGTGGGCACCATGGTGCGCACCAAGGAGCGCTCCGAAGTGTGCTCCAAGGTGCGGCGTGCACGAAGTCGGAGCCCGGTTTGCCCCGGGTGCGCACCTCGCGTGCACCTTCGGCGGGGTTGCGCGCCCTGGTGGGCACCATGGTGCGCACCAAGGAGCGCTCCGAAGTGTGCTCCAAGGTGCGGCGTGCACGAAGTCGGAGCCCGGTTTGCCCCGGGTGCGCACCTCGCGTGCACCTTCGCCGCGGTGGGCACCATGGCGTGCACGAAGTCGGAGCCCGGTTTGCCCCGGGTGCGCACCTCGCGTGCACCTTCGCCGGGGTGGGCACCTCGGCTGGGTTGCGCGCCCTGGTGCGCACCAAGGAGCGCTCCGAAGTGTGCTCCAAGGTGCGGCGTGCACGAAGTCGGAGCCCGGTTTGCCCCGGGTGCGCACCTCGCGTGCACCTTCGCCAGGGTGGGCACCTCGGTGCGCACACCTTCTCAATGTTTTCTTGCCTTTTCTGGAAATTGGTGAAGGCAGCGCATCAAAGGTGCGCACCTCGGTGTGCTCCGAGGTGCGAACCCGAGAGCGCTCCGAGGTGCCCACGAAGTCGAAAGTCGGGTTAATTGCATTGTTTTCCCCGGGTGCGCTCCGAGGTGCGCAACATCGGCGCGCACCAAGGAGGGCTCCGAAGTGTGCTCCAAGGTGCGCACGATGGCGTGCACCTCTGGTGCGCACGATTCGGAGCTCGGTTTGACCGGGGTGCGCACACCTTGGCTGGGTTGCGCACCTTTTGTGCGCTCCAAGGTGCGCACGAAGTCGGAGCTCGGTTTGCCCCGGGTGCGCACCTTCGCCAGGGTGCGCACCTTGATGCGCACGCCTTGGCTGGGCTGCGCACCTTGGTGGGCGCCATGGTGCGCACCTTTCGTGCGCTCCAAGGTGCGCACGAAGTCGGAGCTCGGTTTGCCCCGGGTGCGCACCTTGGTGGGCGCCATGGTGCACTCCGAGGTGCCCAAGATTGGTGCGCACCAAGGAGCGCTCCGAAGTGCGCTCCAAGGTGCGCGCGAAGTCGAAAGTTGGGTTAATTGTCCGGTTTGCCTCGGGTGCGCACCTTGCGTGCACCTTCGCCAGGGTGGGCGCCTTGGTGCGCACACCTTGGCTGGGCTGCGCACACCTTGGCACCCGCGTTTCCTTCATTTTAAATTTTTTTTTTTTACAATCTCTCAAGTGGGAAATTCTATAATCTCAACTTTTTTTGCCTTTTCAGGAAACTTTTGAATGGAGCGCATCATTGGTGCGCTCCGAAGTGTGCTCCAAAGCTCTCTCCAGCTGCGTGCACCTGCCCCGGCCGCGCACCCGGCCCCGCCCAGCTTCGCTCACCTGTCCCGGGCGTCTGGTGCGGAACCTTAGAGTAAGAAACATCACCGTGCACCTTGGCCAACGTGCGCGACTCGACCGAGCGCGCACTGGCCGAGGTGCACACCGATTTCACCTGGGTGCGCGCGCAGCACCTCGGGCGCACCGGGGTGCGCGCACAACGCCCGGGTTGCACCGTGGCCTGTGTGCTCGGGGCGCCTCGGGTGCGCGCTCGGTGTCGCCCCCGCGCGCGCGGTAGTGCGGGCAGCGCACCCCGGCCCGGCCCGGCCCCGACGAGAACGCAAACGGGCAAAAGGTTTATTCAAATAGCATTGCGACGCCCGGCGAAAAACTAAAAAAGGGTGCAACACCGGGACTTCCCGGGAGGTCACCCATCCCAGTACTACTCCGGCCCAAGCGCGCTTAACTGCGGAGTTCTGATGGGATCCGGTGCACTAATGCTGGTATGATCGCACCCGTTATGAGCTTGTCGCAGTGTGTACTTAGCAAACCGCGACCCACGTGCGAATCCACCCCGGCCACCCACCCCCGTCGAGGTGCACACCCTCCCTCGCGAAGTGCGCCCCGTTCGCCAAGTGTGAGCCCTGCCCGGGTGCGCGCACCTTGCTAGGGCGTCGGGTGTGCACCCGGCCCGGCCTACGTGCGTGCACCTGGAGGGGGCGTCGTGTGCGTGCAGTGTCCCGTCTGCAACGCGGTGCCCACACACCACCTCGGGCGCAACGACCTGCGCTCACATGTGGGCCGAGTGCACCTTGGTGCATGTTCGGGGCGCCTCGGGTGCACGCTCGATCTTGCCCCGGTGCACCAAGGCGCTCGGTTTGCCCCGGGTGCGCACTTGGTGCAAGGTGGGCACCCAAAATAGGGATCAAGCACCAAAACACAAGTTTCGGGATGCAAAATGGGACCCAAGGACCACAAATGCGTTCCAAGACCCATGATGGGTCCACGAGAACAAAAATGTGTTCCGAGACTTAATAAACAAATATTGGGTTTTAGGAGAAGAAACATGCTCTGATGCCCAAAACGAGAATCGACCCCGAAAAGGCCACAGGCCAAAAGTGGGATGCGAGACAAAAAAAAATGGGACCCGAGGACCAAAATTGGGTTCCCAGGTCGAAGACAGGGCAACCGGACAAGAAACGACCTCTAAGGCTCGAAATGAGTCCCGACGACTAAAACTTGACAAGAAGCACCCATCAGGCACCCAACTCGACACCCATGGGATGCCGACCCACCCGGGCTTCCACCTAGCACACCTTGGCACCCACCCACCCTCGCACCCAACCTCGCACCCAACTTAGCACCTTTGAACCCACATTGGCACTCACCCTGACCCTGGCACCTTGGAACCCACATTGGCACTCACCTTGACCCTGGCACCCACCTTTGCACTCACCTTGGGACCCACCCTGGCTCCCACCTCGGCACCCACCCAGACACCCACCTTGGTTCCTTGGCACCCACCTTGGATCCTTGGCACCCACCCCGACACCCACCTTGGCACGCAACTTGGCTACTTGCCACCCACCTTGGCTCCTTGACGCCCACCCCGACAACCACCCCGTGACCTACCCTGGCTAGGGTTGGTGCACACCCACCCTGGTGCCCACCTTGGCACCCACCCTATGACCCACCTTGGCACGCACCTTAGTACCCACCCCGTTACCCACCCTAGGACCCACCCCGTGACCCACCTTGGCCAGGGTGGGTGCCTTGGTGCGCACAACTTGCCTGGGCTGCACACCAGGGCGGGCTCAAGATGGCACCCGCGTTCCGTTTTTTTCACTATCTTTCAAAACGGAAATTTTAAAATCTCATTTTTTTCTTTTTTTTGCCTTTTCTGGAAATTAGTGAAGGCAGCGCATCAAAGGTGCGCAATGCTGGTGCGAACCCGGGAGCGCTCCGATGTGTGCTCCAAGGTGCGGCGTGCACGAAGTCCGAGCCCGGTTTGCCCCGGGTGCGCACCTCGCGTGCACCTTCGCCGGGGTGAGCACCTTGGCTGGGTTGCGCGCCCTGGTGCGTACCAAGGAGCGCTCTGAAGTGTGCTCCAAGGTGCGGCGTGCACGAAGTCGGAGCCCGGTTTGCCCCGGGTGTGCACCTCGGGTGCGCACCTCGCGTGCACCTTCGCTGCGGTGGGCACCTTGGCTGGGTTGCGCGCCTTGGTGGGCACCATGCAGTGCACGAAGTCGGAGCCCGGTTTGCCCCGGGCGCGCACCTCCGCCAGGGTGGGCACCTTGGTGCGCACAACTTGCCTGGGCTGCGCATCAGGAAGGGCTCAAGATGGCACCCGCGTTCCGTTTTTTTCACTATCTTTCAGAACGGAAATTTTAAAATATCGTTTTTTTTTGCCTTTTCTGGAAATTAGTGAAGGCAGCGCATCAAAGGTGCGCAACGCTGGTGCGAACCTGGGAGCGCTCCGATGTGTGCTCCAAGGTGCGGCGTGCACGAAGTCGGAGCCCGGTTTGCCTCGGGTGCGCCCTGGTGGGCACCATGGTGCGCACCAAGGAGCGCTCCGAAGTGTGCTCCAAGGTGCGGCCTGCACGAAGTCGGAGCCCGGTTTGCCCCGGGTGTGCACCTCGGGTGGGCACCTTGGTGCGCATGCCTTGCCTGGGCTGCGCACCAGGGCGGGCTCAAGATGGCACCCGCGTTCCTTTTTTTTCACTATCTTTCAAAACGGAAATTTTAAAATCTCATTTTTTTTTGCCTTTTTCTGGAAATTAGTGAAGGCAGCGCATCAAAGGTGCGCACCTCGCTGCCCACCACGGTGCGCAACGCCGGTGGGCACCCGGGAGTGCTTCGAAGTGTGCTCCAAGGTGCTGCGTGCACGTTGTCGGAGCCCGGTTTGCCCCGGGTGCGCACCTCGCGTGCACCTTCGTCGGGGTGGGCACCTTGGCTTGGTTTGCCCCGGCTGCGCTCCGAAGCGGGGTTATTGGAGCGCCGCCTCTTTTTTTGTCGGAGCGTTTGGTGGGGTTTCTCGCATTGGCTCTTCCGAGGCCCGGTTGCCACCCTGGCGCGCACGAAGTCGGAAGTAGGGTTAATTGCCCGGGTGCGCACCTTTGCCAGGGTGGCACCTTACCTGGGCTGCGCACCAGGGCGGGCTCAAGATGGCACGCGCGTTCCGTTTTTTTCACTATCTTTCAAAACGGAAATTTTAAAATCTCCTTTTTTTTTTGCCTTTTCTGGAAATTAGTGAAGGCAGCGCATCAAAGGTGCGCACCTCGCTGCCCACCTTGGTGTGCTCTGAGGTGCGCACCCGGGAGCGCTACGAAGTGTGCTCCAAGGTGCGGCGTGCACGTTGTCGGAGCCCGGTTTGCCCCGGGTGCGCACCTCGCCTGCACCTTGGCCGGGGTGGGCACCTTGGCTGGGTTTGCCCAGGGTGCGCTCCGAAGCGGGGTTACTGGAGCGCCCCCTCTTTTTTTGTCAGAGAGTTTGGTGGGGTTTCTCGCATTGGCTCTTCCCAGGCCCGGTTGTTGGGTGCGCTCCCACCCTGGCGCGCGCGAAGTTGGAAGTTGGGTTAATTGCCCGGGCGCGCACCTTCGCCAGGGTGGGCACCTTGGTGCGCAAACCTTGGCTGGGCTGCGCACCAGGGCGGGCTCAAGATGGCACCAGCATTCCCTTTTTCTCACTATCTTTCAAAACGGAAATTTTAAAATCTCGTTTTTTTTTTGCCTTTTATGGAAATTAGTGAAGGCATCGCATCAAAGGTGCGCACCTCGCTGCCCACCTTGGTGTGCTCCGAGGTGCCCACCACGGTGCGCAACGCCGGTGCGAACCCGGGAGCGCCCCGATGTGTGCTCCAAGGTGCGGCGTGCACGAAGTCGGACCCCGGTTTGCCCCGGGTGCGCACCTCGCGTGCACCTTGGTGCGCACACCTTGGCTGGGTTGCGCGGCCTGGTGGGCACCATGGTGCGCACCAAGGAGCGCTCCGAAGTGTGCTCCAAGGTGCGGCGTGCACGAAGTCGGAGCCCGGTTTGCCCCGGGTGCGCACCTTCGCCGCGGTGGGCACCATGGCGTGCACGAAGTCGGAGCCCGGTTTGCCCCGGGTGCGCACCTCGCGTGCACCTTCGCCGGGGTGGGCACCTCGGCTGGGTTGCGCGCCCTGGTGCGCACCAAGGAGCGCTCTGAAGTGTGCTCCAAGGTGCGGCGTGCACGAAGTCGGAGCCCGGTTTGCCCCGGGTGTGCACCTCGGGTGCGCACCTCGCGTGCACCTTCGCTGCGGTGGGCACCTTGGCTGGGTTGCGCGCCTTGGTGGGCACCATGCAGTGCACGAAGTCGGAGCCCGGATTGCCCCGGGCGCGCACCTCCGCCAGGGTGGGCACCTTGGTGCGCACAACTTGCCTGGGCTGCGCACCAGGAAGGGCTCAAGATGGCACCCGCGTTCCGTTTTTTTCACTATCTTTCAGAACGGAAATTTTAAAATCTCGTTTTTTTTTGCCTTTTCTTGAAATTAGTGAAGGCAGCGCATCAAAGGTGCGCAACGCTGGTGCGAACCTGGGAGCGCTCCGATGTGTGCTCCAAGGTGCGGCGTGCACGAAGTCGGACCCCGGTTTGCCCCGGGTGCGCACCTCGCGTGCACCTTGGTGCGCACACCTTGGCTGGGTTGCGCGCCCTGGTGGGCACCATGGTGCGCACCAAGGAGCGCTCCGAAGTGTGCTCCAAGGTGCGGCGTGCACGAAGTCGGAGCCCGGTTTGCCCCGGGTGCGCACCTCGCGTGCACCTTCGCCGCGGTGGGCACCATGGCGTGCACGAAGTCGGAGCCCGGTTTGCCCCGGGTGCGCACCTCGCGTGCACCTTCGCCGGGGTGGGCACCTTGGTGTGCAGACCTTGGCTGGGTTGCGCGCCCTGGTGGGCACCATGGTGCGCACCAAGGAGCGCTCCGAAGTGTGCTCCAAGGTGCGGCCTGCACGAAGTCGGAGCCCGGTTTGCCCCGGGTGTGCACCTCGGGTGGGCACCTTGGTGCGCATGCCTTGCCTGGGCTGCGCACCAGGGCGGGCTCAAGATGGCACCCGCGTTCCTTTTTTTTCACTATCTTTCAAAACGGAAATTTTAAAATCTCATTTTTTTTTGCCTTTTTCTGGAAATTAGTGAAGGCAGCGCATCAAAGGTGCGCACCTCGCTGCCCACCACGGTGCGCAACGCCGGTGGGCACCCGGGAGTGCTTCGAAGTGTGCTCCAAGGTGCTGCGTGCACGTTGTCGGAGCCCGGTTTGCCCCGGGTGCGCACCTCGCGTGCACCTTCGTCGGGGTGGGCACCTTGGCTGGGTTTGCCCCGGCTGCGCTCCGAAGCGGGGTTATTGGAGCGCCGCCTCTTTTTTTGTCGGAGCGTTTGGTGGGGTTTCTCGCATTGGCTCTTCCGAGGCCCGGTTGCCACCCTGGCGCGCACGAAGTCGGAAGTAGGGTTAATTGCCCGGGTGCGCACCTTTGCCAGGGTGGGCACCTTACCTGGGCTGCGCACCAGGGCGGGCTCAAGATGGCACGCGCGTTCCGTTTTTTTCACTATCTTTCAAAACGAAAATTTTAAAATCTCCTTTTTTTTTTGCCTTTTCTGGAAATTAGTGAAGGCAGCGCATCAAAGGTGCGCACCTCGCTGCCCACCTTGGTGTGCTCTGAGGTGCGCACCCGGGAGCGCTACGAAGTGTGCTCCAAGGTGCGGCGTGCACGTTGTCGGAGCCCGGTTTGCCCCGGGTGCGCACCTCGCCTGCACCTTGGCCGGGGTGGGCACCTTGGCTGGGTTTGCCCAGGGTGCGCTCCGAAGCGGGGTTACTGGAGCGCCCCCTCTTTTTTTGTCAGAGCGTTTGGTGGGGTTTCTCGCATTGGCTCTTCCCAGGCCCGGTTGTTGGGTGCGCTCCCACCCTGGCGCGCGCGAAGTTGGAAGTTGGATTAATTGCCCGGGCGCGCACCTTCGCCAGGGTGGGCACCTTGGTGCGCACACCTTGGCTGGGCTGCGCACCAGGGCGGGCTCAAGATGGCACCAGCATTCCCTTTTTCTCACTATCTTTCAAAACGGAAATTTTAAAATCTCGTTTTTTTTTTGCCTTTTATGGAAATTAGTGAAGGCATCGCATCAAAGGTTAGTGAAGGCCTCGCATCAAAGGTGCGCACCTCGCTGCCCACCTTGGTGTGCTCCGAGGTGCCCACCCACGGTGCGCAACGCCGGTGCGAACCCGGGAGCGCCCCGATGTGTGCTCCAAGGTGCGGCGTGCACGAAGTCGGACCCCGGTTTGCCCCGGGTGCGCACCTCCGCGTGCACCTTGGTGCGCACACCTTGGCTGGGTTGCGCGGCCTGGTGGGCACCATGGTGCGCACCAAGGAGCGCTCCGAAGTGTGCTCCAAGGTGCGGCGTGCACGAAGTCGGAGCCCGGTTTGCCCCCGGGTACGCACCTCGCGTGCACCTTCGCCGGGGTGGGCACCTCGGCTGGGTTGCGCGCCCTGGTGCGCACCAAGGAGCGCTCCGAAGTGTGCTCCAAGGTGCGGCGTGCACGAAGTCGGAGCCCGGTTTGCCCCGGGTGCGCACCTTCGCCGCGGTGCGCACCATGGCGTGCACGAAGTCGGAGCCCGGTTTGCCCCGGTGTGCGCACCTCGCGTGCACCTTCGGCGGGGTTGCGCGCCCTGGTGGGCACCATGGTGCGCACCAAGGAGCGCTCCGAAGTGTGCTCCAAGGTGCGGCGTGCACGAAGTCGGAGCCCGGTTTGCCCCGGGTGCGCACCTCGCGTGCACCTTCGGCGGGGGTTGCGCGCCCCTGGTGGGGCACCATGGTGCGCACCAAGGAGCGCTCCGAAGTGTGCTCCAAGGTGCGGCGTGCACGAAGTCGGAGCCCGGTTTGCCCCGGGTGCGCACCTCGCGTGCACCTTCGCCGCGGGTGGGCACCATGGCGTGCACGAAGGTCGGAGCCCGGTTTGCCTCCCGGGTGCGCACCTCGCGTGCACCTTCGCCGGGGGTGGGCACCTCGGCTGGGTTGCGCGCCCTGGTGCGCACCAAGGAGCGCTCCGAAGTGTGCTCCAAGGTGCGGCGTGCACGAAGTCCGGAGCCCGGTTTGCCCCCGGGTGCGCACCTCGCGTGCACCTTCGCCAGGGTGGGCACCTCGGTGCGCACCACCTTCTCAATGTTTTCTTGCCTTTTCTGGAAATTGGTGAAGGCAGCGCATCAAAGGTGCGCACCTCGGTGTGCTCCGAGGTGCGAACCCGAGAGCGCTCCGAGGTGCCCACGAAGTCGAAGTCGGGTTAATTGCATTGTTTTCCCCGGGTGCGCTCCGAGGTGCGCAACATCGGCGCGCACCAAGGAGGGCTCCGAAGTGTGCTCCAAGGTGCGCACGATGGCGTGCACCTCTGGTGCGCACGATTCGGAGCTCGGTTGACCGGGGTGCGCACACCTTGGCTGGGTTGCGCACCTTTTGTGCGCTCCAAGGTGCGCACGAAGTCGGAGCTCCGGTTTGCCCGGGTGCGCACCTTCGCCAGGGTGCGCACCTTGATGGCGCACGCCTTGGCTGGGCTGCGCACCTTGGTGGGCGCCATGGTGCGCACCTTTCGTGCGCTCCAAGGTGCGCACGAAGTCGGAGCTCGGTTTTGCCCCGGGTGCGCACCTTGGTGGGCGCCATGGTGGCACTCCGAGGTGCCCAGATTGGTGCGCACCAAGGAGCGCTCCGAAGTGCGCTCCAAGGTGCGCGCGAAGTCGAAAGTTGGGTTAATTGTCCGGTTTGCCTCGGGTGCGCACCTTGCGTGCACCTTCGCCAGGGTGGGCGCCTTGGTGCGCACACCTTGGCTGGGCTGCGCACACCTTGGCACCCGCGTTTCCTTCATTTTAAATTTTTTTTTTTTACAATCTCTCAAGTGGGAAATTCTATAATCTCAACTTTTTTTGCCTTTTCAGGAAACTTTTGAATGGAGCGCATCATTGGTGCGCTCCGAAGTGTGCTCAAAGCTCTCTCCAGCTGCGTGCACCTGCCCCGGCCGCGCACCCGGCCCCGCCCAGCTTCGCTCACCTGTCCCGGGCGTCTGGTGCGGAACCTTAGAGTAAGAAACATCACCGTGCACCTTGGCCAACGTGCGCGACTCGACCGACGCGCGCACTGGCCGAGGTGCACACCGATTTCACCTGGGGTGCGCGCGCAGCACCTCGGGCGCACCGGGGTGCGCGCACAACGCCCGGGTTGCACCGTGGCCTGTGTGCTCGGGGCGCCCTCGGGTGCGCGCATCGGTGTCGCCCCCAGCGCGCGCGGTAGTGCGGGCAGCGCACCCCCGGCCCGGCCCGGCCCCGACGAGAACGCAAAACGGGCAAAAGGTTTATTCAAATAGCATTGCGACGCCGGCGAAAACTAAAAAAGGTGCAACACCGGGACTTCCCGGGAGGTCACCCATCCCAGTACTACTCCGGCCCAAGGCGCGCTTAACTGCGGAGTTCTGATGGGATCCGGTGCACTAATGCTGGTATGATCGCACCCGTTATGAGCTTGTCGCAGTGTGTACTTAGCAAACCGCGACCCACGTGCGAATCCACCCCGGCCACCCACCCCCGTCGAGGTGCACCACCCTCCCTCGCGAGTGCGCCCCGTTCGCCAAGTGTGAGCCCTGCCCGGGTGCGCGCACCTTGCTAGGGCGTCGGGTGTGCACCCGGCCCGGCCTACGTGCGTGCACCTGGAGGGGGCGTCGTGTGCGTGCAGTGTCCCGTCTGCAACGCGGTGCCCACACACCACCTCGGGCGCAACGACCTGCGCTCACATGTGGGCCGAGTGCACCTTGGTGCATGTTCGGCGGCGCCTCGGGTGCACGTCTCGATCTTGCCCCGGTGCACCAAGGCGCTCGGTTTGCCCCGGGTGCGCACTTGGTGCAAGGTGGCCCAAAATAGGGATCAAGCACCAAAACACAAGTTTCGGGATGCAAAATGGGACCCAAGGACCACAAATGCGTTCCAAGACCCATGATGGGTCCACGAGAACAAAAATGTGTTCCGAGACTTAATAAACAAATATTGGGTTTTAGGAGAAGAAACATGCTCTGATGCCCAAAACGAGAATCGACCCCGAAAAGGCCACAGGCCAAAAGTGGGATGCGAGACAAAAAAAAATGGGACCCGAGGACCAAAATTGGGTTCCCAGGTCGAAGACAGGGCAACCGGACAAGAAACGACCTCTAAGGCTCGAAATGAGTCCCGACGACTAAAACTTGACAAGAAGCACCCATCAGGCACCCAACTCGACACCCATGGGATGCCGACCCACCCGGGCTTCCACCTAGCACACCTTGGCACCCACCCACCCTCGCACCCAACCTCGCACCCAACTTAGCACCTTTGAACCCACATTGGCACTCACCCTGACCCTGGCACCTTGGAACCCACATTGGCACTCACCTTGACCCTGGCACCCACCTTTGCACTCACCTTGGGACCCACCCTGGCTCCCACCTCGGCACCCACCCAGACACCCACCTTGGTTCCTTGGCACCCACCTTGGATCCTTGGCACCCACCCCGACACCCACCTTGGCACGCAACTTGGCTACTTGCCACCCACCTTGGCTCCTTGACGCCCACCCCGACAACCACCCCGTGACCTACCCTGGCTAGGGTTGGTGCACACCCACCCTGGTGCCCACCTTGGCACCCACCCTATGACCCACCTTGGCACGCACCTTAGTACCCACCCCGTTACCCACCCTAGGACCCACCCCGTGACCCACCTTGGCCAGGGTGGGTGCACCCACCCTGGTGCCCACCTTGGCACCCACCCATCCTAGCACCCAGCCTGTGACCGGGCTTGGAACCCAACCTTGCACCCGCACCCGTCTTGGCCAGTGTGGGTGCGCACCCATCCTGGCACCCACGTTGTGACACACCCTTTAACCCACGCACCCTAGCACCCACGTTGGCACCCACCTTGGAACCCAACCTAGCAACTTGGCACCCACCCCGTGACCCACCTTGGCATCCACCATAGCAGTCGCCGACTTGGCACCCACCTCGGCACCCACCTTGACACTTGTGGACCCACCTTGCCACTCACCCTAGCATCGACCCATCCTAGCACCCACCCTGGCACCTTTGCACCCTAGCACTCACCCATCCTAGCACCTAACCTGTGACCCACCTTGACACTCACCCTCGCACCCACCTTGGAACCCAACCTAGCACCCACCCACCCTGACACCAACCCTAGCACCTACCCACCCTTGCACCCACCCTGTGACCCATCTTGGCACCCACCCATCCTACCACTCAACCTATCACCCACCTTCTCACCCACCTTGGCATCCACCTTAGCACCCACCCACACTGGCACCTTGGCACCCACCTCGGGCAAGGTGGGTGCACACCCACCCTGGCACCCAATTTAGAACCCACCGAGCATGTTACCCACCTTGGCACCCACATTGCAGCCCACCCTAGTACCCACCCTATGACCCACATTGGCATCCACACCCTAGCACCCAGGCACCTCGACACCCGCCTTGACACCCACCCTAGCACTGAACCTGTGACCCACCTTGGAACTCACCCTAGAACCCACCCACCCTGTGAACCACCTTGGCATCCACCTTAGCACCCACCCACCTTGGCACCCACTCTAGCACTCACCCATCCTAACACCCAACTTGTTACCCACCTTGGCACCCGCCCTCGCGTCCACCTTGAAACCCACCCTAGCACCCACCCACGCAGGAGCCCACCTTGGCACCCAACCTAACACCCACGCATCCTGGCACCCAACTTGTGACCCACCTTGGAACCCACCCTAGTACCCACCTTTGAACCCACTATATCACCAACCCACCTTGGCACCCACCCTATGACCCTCTTTGGAATCCACCCTAGCACGCACCCACCCTGGCACCCACCATGGAGCGCACCCTAGCACCCACCCACCTCGGCACGCACCTCAACACCCACCTTGGTGTGCGCACTGCGCCAACCTCTCAAAGACCCTATGTGGTGCGCTCCAAAGTGTACACCTTTGGTGCGCTCCAAGGTGCGCACCTTTGGTGCACACCGAGGTGCACACCAAAGTGTGCACCGAGGTGAGCACCAAAGTGCACTCCAGGGTGCACACCAAGGCGTGCACCTTTGGTGCGGTCAATGCAAACGAATTCGGAAGTTGGGGTCGATGTCCTAATCGCTGCTGCAGACTACACGTATGAGAATCGGACAAATAGCTTTATATAGGGGAGGTGTTGCGTTTGATGGGTCGACTCCCCTGGTTGTGTGCACTGCACCAACTTCAAAGACCCTGTCTTGTTTAAGAAGTCAAAAGTTGGGGTGGATGTCCTAATCATTGCTGCAGTCTACGCATGTATGAGAATCAGACAAATAGCTTATATAGGGGAGGTGTTGCATTCGGTGGGTTGACTCCCCTGGTTGTGCGCACTGCGCCAACCTCAAAGACCCCGCATAGCAGAAGAAGTCGGAAGTCGGATTTTGGTGAGCACCAAGGCGTGCACCTTTGGTGCGGTCAACGCAGACGAATTCAGAAGTTGGGGTGGATGTCCTAATCGTTGTTGCAGGCTACACATGTATGAGAATCAGACAAATAGCTTATATAGGGGAGGTGTTGGGTTTGATGGGTCAACTCCCTTGGTTGTGCGCATTACGCCAACCTCAAAGACCTTGTTTTCGTTAAGAAGTCAAAAGTTGGGGTCAATGTCCTAATGGCTCCTGCAGGCTACACATGTATGAGAATCGGACAAATAGCTTATATAGGGGAGGTGTTGGGTTTGATGGGTCGACTCCCCTGGTTGTGCGCATTACGTCAACCTCAAAGACCTTGTTTTCGTTAAGAAGTCAAAAGTTGGGGTCGATGTCCTAATTGCTCCTGTAGACTACACATGTATGAGAATCAGACAAATAGCTTATATAGGGGAGGTGTTGGGTTTGATGGGTTGACTCCCCTAGTTGTTCGCATTACACCAACCTCAAAGACCTTGTTTTCGTTTAGAAGCCGAAAGTTGGGGTCGATGTCCTAATTGCTCCTGCAGGCTACGCATGTATGAGAATCAGACAAATAGCTTATATAGGGGAGGTGTTGGGTTTGATGGGTCGACTCCCCTGGTTGTGCGCATTGCGCCAACCTCAAAGACCCTGCATTGCGGATGAAGTCGAAAGTCAGAGTTTGGTGTGCTACAAGGTGTGGTCGAAGGTGCTCACCTAGGTGTGCACCTTTGGAGCACAGGAAAAGTGCCCTCCAAAAGTGCGCACCTTTGGAGTGCACAAAAGTGCCCTCCAAAAGTGCGCACCTTTGGAGCGCAGAAAAGTGCCCTCCAAAAAGTGCCCTCCAAAAGTGCGCACCTTTGGAGCGCAGAAAAGTGCCCTCCAAAAAGTGCCCTCCAAAAGTGCGCACCTTTGGAGCGCAGAAAAGTGCCCTCCAAAAAGTGCCCTCCAAAAGTGCGCACCTTTGGAGCGCAGAAAAGTGCCCTCCAAAAAGTGCCCTCCAAAAGTGCGCACCTTTGGAGCGCAGAAAAGTGCCCTCCAAAAAGTGCCCTCCAAAAGTGCGCACCTTTGGAGCGCAGAAAAGTGCCCTCCAAAAAGTGCCCTCCAAAAGTGCGCACCTTTGGAGCGCAGAAAAGTGCCCTCCAAAAAGTGCCCTCCAAAAGTGCGCACCTTTGGAGCGCAGAAAAGTGCCCTCCAAAAAGTGCCCTCCAAAAGTGCGCACCTTTGGAGCGCAGAAAAGTGCCCTCCAAAAAGTGCCCTCCAAAAGTGCGCACCTTTGGAGCGCAGAAAAGTGCCCTCCAAAAGTGCGCACTTTTGGTGCGCACCAAGGCGCTGGTTCGGTCGTTGCAGGCGAGTTCGGAAGTTGGGGTCGATGTCCTGAGCGGAGGTGCAAACTACACAGGTGTCGGAATCGGACAAATAGCTTATATAGGGGAGGTGTATGCTTCGATGGGTCGACTCCCCAGGTTGAGCGCACCGCGCCAACCTCAAAGACCCTACGGTATGGATGAAGTCGGAAGTTGGGTCCGATGACCGATTCGATTAGTAGGTATGCTCATGAGGTCGGAATTTGGGTCCGATGACCTGCCATGTGCAGGAAGGCGAATGTTGACACTGTGCGTTGCAAGGTGCACACCAAGGCGCTGGTGCGGTCTTTTTAGTCGAGTTCGGAAGTTGGGGTCGATGTCCTGATCGGAGGTGCAAGCTACACAGGTGTGGGAATCGGACAAATAGCTTATATAGGGGAGGTGTATGCTTCGTTGGGTCGACTCCCCGGGTTGAGCGCACCGCGCCAACCTCAAAGACCCTACGGTATGGATGAAGTCGGAAGTTGGGTCCGATGACCGATTCGATATGTAGGCATACTCGCGAGGTCGGAATTTGGGTCCGATGACCTGCCACGTGCAGGAAGGCGAATGTTGGCACTGTGCGTTGCAAGGTGCGCACCAAGGCGCTGGTTCGGTCGTTGGAGGCGAGTTCGGAAGTTGGGGTCGATGTCTTGATCGGAGGTGCAAACTACACAGGTGTGGGAATCGGACAAATAGCTTATATAGGGGAGGTGTATGCTTCGTTGGGTCGACTCCCCGGGTTGAGCGCACCGCGCCAACCTCAAAGACCCTACGGTATGGATGAAGTCGGAAGTTGGGTCCGATGACCGATTCGATATGTAGGCATACTCGCGAGGTCGGAATTTGGGTCCGATGACCTGCCATGTGCAGGAAGGCGAATGTTGGGACTGTGCGTCGCAAGGTGCGCACCAAGGCGCTGGTGCCGTCGTTGCAGTCGAGTTCGGAAGTTGGGGTCGATGTCCTGGTCAGAGGTGCAAACTACACAGGTGTGGGAATCGGACAAATAGCTTATATAGGGGAGGTGTATGCTTCGATGGGTCGACTCCCTGGGTTGAGCGCACCGCGCCAACCTCAAAGACCCTACAGTATGGATGAAGTCGGAAGTTGGGTCCGATGACCGATTCGATACGTAGGCATATTGGCGAGGTCTGAATTTGTGTCCGATGACCTGCCATGCGCAGGAAGGCGGAATTTGGGTCCGATGACCGAGTTGATGGCGTGCCATGCGCAGAAAGGCGGAATTTGGGTCCGATGACCGAGTTGATGTTGATGGCCCGCCATGCACAGGAAGGCGGAATTTGGGTCCGATGACCGATTTGAAGGCGTGCCATACGCAAAAAGGCGGAGTTTGGGTCCGATGACCGAGTTGATATTGATGGCCCGCCATGCGCAGGAAGGCGGAATTTGGGTCCGATGACCTGACATACGCATGGAGTCCGACTCGGGGGCCGATGTTCGATTCGATGACTTGCATTGTGGGTAAAGTCGGAAGTTGTGGTCTTTGACCCGATTCGATGACCAGACTTCGGCTGCTTGAGAATCGGACAAATAACTTATATAGGGGAGGTAGTGTTCTCGAGCATCCTCCCCCCGTGCCCGTTTATGTCGATTGATGCTGGTGCTCGACTGGTTGGAGCGCTCGGATGCAAAAATCTTGCACCAGGATTTATCGATTGTGATGGACACGGCAAGTCTCCTGATTGCTATGCAGGAGCTCATCGTGAATCTCTATGCGGCCTTGGTATGGACTCGACCTGCGGAATGGTTCGGCAATGGTAGTCGCTCCAACACGTCCTTGCAATGGCCACAGAGGTGATTCGACTAGAGCTCCAGTCTAGCTTTTGGGTTGCTTGGCGGACTGGTATAGCCGCGATCGAGTTCCGGCCATGAACGTTTTAGATAGCTCTTGGGCTTTCTGGGACGGAAGTCGGAAGTTTGGGCTGTTGTCCGATTTGATGACCATTCTTCGGATGTGTGAGAATCGGACAAATAACTTATATAGGGGACTGTGTTGTCTCACGCAGCCCCCTCCGTGCCCCTCTATCTCGACCGATGTTGGTGCTTGAAAGGGTTGGGATCGCTCGGATTTATAAACGTGCACCACCATTTGTCGAGTGTGAGGGACGCGGCAGGTCTCCTAAATGCTATGCGGGCGCTCTCTGAGAATCTCTATCCGGCCTCGACACAGACTAGTCTTGCTGAATGGTTTGGCACTGGTAGTCGATCCAACACGTCGTTGTTGTGGCCGCCTAGGCGATTCGATTCGAGCCCCCGTCTAGCTTTTGGGTTGCTTGGCGGATTTTGCCCTATCCGCAAGTGAGCTCGGTCCCTAAACGTTCGAGAAACCCGATTGCTATGCGCCGACTCTCTTTCTTGCGAGCCTCCATCTAGCTTTTGGGTCTCTACGGAACGGAAGTCGGAATCTGGGACCGTTGTTTGATTCGACGAGGCAGACTACGGTTGTGCGAGAATCGGACAAATAACTTATATAGGGGAGGTGTTGACTGGAGCATTCTCCCCCGTGCCCCTCTAACTCGACCAATGCTGGCGCTCGAACGGTGGTAGCGCTCGGATTTTCATTGAGCGCCAGCATTGGTCGATTTAGAGGGGCATGCGAGATTCCCGAATGCTATGCGAGGGCTCTAACGGAAATGTCTATTGGTTTCGGTATGGATGCAATTGCGAGTGGTTCGGCAAAGGTAGTCGTTCCGATGCGTCCATGTCGTGGCCAAATCGATAATTCGATTTGAGCCCTCGTATAGCATTTGGGTCTCTCGATGTGATTCCGCATTCCAGTCCCTTTGGGCACTGCTTGAGCCGCATCCCAGGGGGTTCCCTTCCCAATAATCTGCCTCGCAACCCGATTGCTATGCGGTGAGGCTCCTCGGCCGCCTCGGAACTATCTGTGTATCAGACGCATCGCGGGATAAGGGGTTGGCAACGGTAGTCGCCCCAAGCGCGTCCGATGCTTGGACCATTCCGAGGCGGCCCTGAAGCCTCTTCCGTCTAGCCGTTGGGTCCTTCTCGCCGCATCCCTCGCCTCGCACCCCGATTGCTATGCGGTGAGGCTCCTCGGCCGCCTCGGAACTATCTGTGTATCGGACGCGTCGCGGGATAAGGGGTTGTCACTGGTAGTCGCCCCAAGCGCGTCCGATGCTTGGACCATTCCGAGGCGGCCCTGAAGCCTCTTCCGTCTAGCCGTTGGGTCCTTCTCGCCGCATCCCTCGCCTCGCACCCCGATTGCTATGCGGTGAGGCTCCTCGGCCGCCTCGGAACTATCTGTGTATCGGACGCGTCGCGGGATAAGGGGTTGTCATTGGTAGTCGCCCCAAGCGCGTCCGATGCTTGGACCATTCCGAGGCGGCCCTGAAGCCTCTTCCGTCTAGCCGTTGGGTCCTTCTCGCCGCATCCCTCGCCTCGCACCCCGATTGCTATGCGGTGAGGCTCCTCGGCCGCCTCGGAACTATCTGTGTATCGGACGCGTCGCGGGATAAGGGGTTGTCACTGGTAGTCGCCCCAAGCGCGTCCGATGCTTGGACCATTCCGAGGCGGCCCTGAAGCCTCTTCCGTCTAGCCGTTGGGTCCTTCTCGCCGCATCCCTCGCCTCGCACCCCGATTGCTATGCGGTGAGGCTCCTCGGCCGCCTCGGAACTATCTGTGTATCGGACGCGTCGCGGGATAAGGGGTTGTCACTGGTAGTCGCCCCAAGCGCGTTCGATGCTTGGACCATTCCGAGGCGGCCCTGAAGCCTCTTCCGTCTAGCCGTTGGGTCCTTCTCGCCGCATCCCTCGCCTCGCACCCCGATTGCTATGCGGTGAGGCTCCTCGGCCGCCTTGGAACTATCTGTGTATCGGACGCGTCGCGGGATAAGGGGTTGTCACTGGTAGTCGCCCCAAGCGCGTCCGATGCTTGGACCATTCCGAGGCGGACCCGAAGCCTCTTCCGTCTAGCCGTTGGGTCCTTCTCGCCGCATCCTTCGCCTCGCACCCCGATTGCTATGCGGTGAGGCTCCTCGGCCGCCTCGGAACTATCTGTGTATCGGACGCGTCGCGGGATAAGGGGTTGTCACTGGTAGTCGCCCCAAGCGCGTCCGATGCTTGGACCATTCCGAGGCGGACCCGAAGCCTCTTCCGTCTAGCCGTTGGGTCCTTCTCGCCGCATCCCTCGCCTCGCACCCCGATTGCTATGCGGTGAGGCTCCTCGGCCGCCTTGGAACTATCTGTGTATCGGACGCGTCGCGGGATAAGGGGTTGTCACTGGTAGTCGCCCCAAGCGCGTCCGATGCTTGGACCATTCCGAGGCGGACCCGAAGCCTCTTCCGTCTAGCCGTTGGGTCCTTCTCGCCGCATCCCTCGCCTCGCACCCCGATTGCTATGCGGTGAGGCTCCTCGGCCGCCTTGGAACTATCTGTGTATCGGACGCGTCGCGGGATAAGGGGTTGTCACTGGTAGTCGCCCCAAGCGCGTCCGATGCTTGGACCATTCCGAGGCGGACCCGAAGCCTCTTCCGTCTAGCCGTTGGGTCCTTCTCGCCGCATCCCTCGCCTCGCACCCCGATTGCTATGCGGTGAGGCTCCTCGGCCGCCTTGGAACTATCTGTGTATCGGACGCGTCGCGGGATAAGGGGTTGTCACTGGTAGTCGCCCCAAGCGCGTCCGATGCTTGGACCATTCCGAGGCGGCCCCGAAGCCTCTTCCGTCTAGCCGTTGGGTCCTTCTCGCCGCATCCCTCGCCTCGCACCCCGATTGCTATGCGGTGAGGCTCCTCGGCCGCCTTGGAACTATCTGTGTATCGGACGCGTCGCGGGATAAGGGGTTGTCACTGGTAGTCGCCCCAAGCGCGTCCGATGCTTGGACCATTCCGAGGCGGCCCCGAAGCCTCTTCCGTGTAGCCGTTGGGTCCTTCTCGCCGCATCCCTCGCCTCGCACCCCGATTGCTATGCGGTGAGGCTCCTCGGCCGCCTTGGAACTATCTGTGTATCGGACGCGTCGCGGGATAAGGGGTTGTCACTGGTAGTCGCCCCAAGCGCGTCCGATGCTTGGACCATTCCGAGGCGGACCTGAAGCCTCTTCCCTCTAGCCGTTGGGGCTTTCTCGCCGCATCCCTCGCCTCGCACCCTGATTGCTATGCTGTGAGGCTCCTCGGCCGCCTTGGAACTATCTGTGTATCGGACGCATCGCGGGATAAGGGGTTGGCAGTGGTAGTCGCCCCAAGCGCATCCGATGCTTGGACCATTCCGAGGCGGCCCTGCAGCCTCTTCCGTCTAGCCGTTGGGGCCATCTCGCCGCATCCCCCACCTCGCACCACGATTGCTATGCGGTGAGGCTCCTTGGCCGCCTCGGAACTATCTGTGTATCGGACGCATCGCGGGATAAGGGGTTGTCACTGGTAGTCGCCCCAAGCGCGTCCGATGCTTGGACTATTCCGAGGCGGCCCTGCAGCCTCTTCCGTCTAGCCGTTGGGGCCATCTCGCTGCATCCCCCACCTCCTCGGCCGCCTCGGAACTATCTGTGTATCGGACGCATCGCGGGATAAGGGGTTGGCAGTGGTAGTCGCCCCAAGCGCGTCCGATGCTTGGACTATTCCGAGGCAGCCCTGCAGCCTCTTCCGTCTAGCCTTTGGGGCCATCTCGCCGCATCCCTCGCCTCGCACCCCGATTGCTATGCGGTGAGGCTCCTCGGCCGCCTGGGAACTATCTTCGTATCGGACGCATCGCGGGATAAGGGGTTGTCACTGGTAGTCGCCCCAAGCGCGTCCGATGCTTGGACTATTCCGAGGCGGCCCTGTGGCCTCTTCCGTCTAGCCGTTGGGGCCATCTCGCCGCATCCCCCACCTCGCACCCCGATTGCTATGCGGTGAGGCTCTTCGGCCGCCTTGGAACTATCTTCGTATCGGACGCATCGCGGGATAAGGGGTTGTCACTGGTAGTGGCCCCAAGCGCGTCCGATGCTTGGACTATTCCGAGGCGGCCCTGCAGCCTCTTCCGTCTAGCCGTTGGGGCCATCTCGCCGCATCCCCCACCTCGCACCCCGATTGCTATGCGGTGAGGCTCCTCGGCCGCCTTGGAACTATCTTCGTATCGGACGCATCGCGGGATAAGGGGTTGTCACTGGTAGTCGCCCCAAGCGCGTCCGATGCTTGGACTATTCCGACGCGGCCCTGTGGCCTCTTCCGTCTAGCCGTTGGGGCCATCTCGCCGCATCCCCCACCTCGCACCCCGATTGCTATGCGGTGAGGCTCCTCGGCCGCCTTGGAACCATCTTCGTATCGGACGCATCGCGGGATAGGGGGCTGTCACTGGTAGTCGCCCCAAGCGTGTCCGATGCTTGGACCATTCCTAGGCGGCCCTGAAGCCTCTTCCGTCTAGCCGTTGGGGCCTTCCCGCCCCATCCCTCGCCTCGCACCCCCGATTGCTATGCGGTGAGGCTCCTCGGCCGCCTTGGAACCATCTGTGTATCGGACGCATCGCGGGATAAGGGGTTGGCACTGGCAGTCGCCCCAAGCGCGTCCGATGCTTGGACCATTCCGAGGTGGCCCTGAAGCCTCTTCCGTCTAGCCGTTGGGGCCTTCCCGCCCCATCCCTCGCCTCGCACCCCGATTGATATGCGGTGAGGCTCCTCGGCCGCCTTGGAACTATCTGTGTATCGGACGCATCGCGGGATAAGGGGTTGGCACTGGTAGTCGTCCCAATCGCATCCGATGCTTGGACCATTCCGAGGCGGCCCTGCAGCCTCTTCCGTTTAGCCGTCGGGGCCTTCCCGCCGCATCCCTCGCCTCGCATCCCGATTCCTATGCGGTGAGTCTTCTCGGCCGCCGCGGAACTATACCTGTTATTGCTACTGCATCCTTCGGCTGGTAACCTCCTCTGCCGCCTTGGAACGTTCTCTTTGTCGGACGCGTCGCGGGATAAGGGGTTGGCACTGGTAGTCGCCCCAAGCGCGCCCGATGCATAGACCGCTCCGAGTCGACCTTGCTTTCAGCCTCTCACATGCATAGACCTCTCTGAGTCGACCCTGCAGCCTCTCACGTTTAGCCTTTGGAATCTCGCCTCACAACATGATTGCTATCCTTGATGCATCCCTTGCCTCGAGCCCTGATTGCTTTCTTGGCTGCATCCCTCCTCTCCTCACAGCCCGGTTGTCATCACTGCTTCATCCGTCGCTTCATGCATTCTGGCTGCTGGGCCCTTCCCACCGCACACCTCGATTGCTATCTCTTCTGCATCACACACCCCGATTGCTATCTCTGCTACATCCCTCGGCTCTCACTTCTGCATCCTTCGCCTCACACCTCGATTGCTATCAATGCTGCATCCGTAACCTCACACCCCGATTGCTATGCGGGGAGGCTCCTTGGCCGCCTTGGAAATTTCTGTGTGTCGGACGCACCGCGGGATAAGGGGTTGGCACTGGTAGTCGCCCCAAGTGCGCCCGATTCTTAGACCGCTTCGAGGTGACCTCGTAGCCTCTTTCGTCCAGGCTTCCTGCCTTCAACGCCCTTTTTACACCTCGATTGCTATGCGCGGGCTCGTTGGCGTCTATCACCTCTCTGCGAAGAGTGGCACGATGATTGTTGGGGTAAATCGTAGCAGTCCGATCTCTGGCCTTGGGCCATTGTGAGGGCTGATCGATTTCCTGTGCGCATCTCGTGTTCGCCCAGTAACAGACTCGACGACTTGTAATCGGTCTTGTTCCCGATTGTTCCTGGAGGTAGTCTTCGGAACTCTTGGATTTGACCTGTCACTCGAACTGTCCTCTTCCGAGGATGCTTGTGTGTGTGTGCTTGTGCCATTTCCTTGGCGGTATTAACGAGATATTAAAGAGCGGAGTGAGCGCCTCGCCCAGCTATGTTTGGGGCTCTCACTCCCTTACCCGGTGTGCGACCGCTTTGCACGT
>NW_026728887.1:107500-130000 GCF_030272615.1 Cryptomeria japonica | reverse complement strand
GCGCATGCCTTGCCTGGGCTGCGCACCAGGGCGGGCTCAAGATGGCACCCGCGTTCCTTTTTTTTCACTATCTTTCAAAACGGAAATTTTAAAATCTCATTTTTTTTTGCCTTTTTCTGGAAATTAGTGAAGGCAGCGCATCAAAGGTGCGCACCTCGCTGCCCACCACGGTGCGCAACGCCGGTGGGCACCCGGGAGTGCTTCGAAGTGTGCTCCAAGGTGCTGCGTGCACGTTGTCGGAGCCCGGTTTGCCCCGGGTGCGCACCTCGCGTGCACCTTCGTCGGGGTGGGCACCTTGGCTGGGTTTGCCCCGGCTGCGCTCCGAAGCGGGGTTATTGGAGCGCCGCCTCTTTTTTTGTCGGAGCGTTTGGTGGGGTTTCTCGCATTGGCTCTTCCGAGGCCCGGTTGCCACCCTGGCGCGCACGAAGTCGGAAGTAGGGTTAATTGCCCGGGTGCGCACCTTTGCCAGGGTGGGCACCTTACCTGGGCTGCGCACCAGGGCGGGCTCAAGATGGCACGCGCGTTCCGTTTTTTTCACTATCTTTCAAAACGGAAATTTTAAAATCTCCTTTTTTTTTTGCCTTTTCTGGAAATTAGTGAAGGCAGCGCATCAAAGGTGCGCACCTCGCTGCCCACCTTGGTGTGCTCTGAGGTGCGCACCCGGGAGCGCTACGAAGTGTGCTCCAAGGTGCGGCGTGCACGTTGTCGGAGCCCGGTTTGCCCCGGGTGCGCACCTCGCCTGCACCTTGGCCGGGGTGGGCACCTTGGCTGGGTTTGCCCAGGGTGCGCTCCGAAGCGGGGTTACTGGAGCGCCCCCTCTTTTTTTGTCAGAGCGTTTGGTGGGGTTTCTCGCATTGGCTCTTCCCAGGCCCGGTTGTTGGGTGCGCTCCCACCCTGGCGCGCGCGAAGTTGGAAGTTGGGTTAATTGCCCGGGCGCGCACCTTCGCCAGGGTGGGCACCTTGGTGCGCACACCTTGGCTGGGCTGCGCACCAGGGCGGGCTCAAGATGGCACCAGCATTCCCTTTTTCTCACTATCTTTCAAAACGGAAATTTTAAAATCTCGTTTTTTTTTTGCCTTTTATGGAAATTAGTGAAGGCATCGCATCAAAGGTGCGCACCTCGCTGCCCACCTTGGTGTGCTCCGAGGTGCCCACCACGGTGCGCAACGCCGGTGCGAACCCGGGAGCGCCCCGATGTGTGCTCCAAGGTGCGGCGTGCACGAAGTCGGACCCCGGTTTGCCCCGGGTGCGCACCTCGCGTGCACCTTGGTGCGCACACCTTGGCTGGGTTGCGCGGCCTGGTGGGCACCATGGTGCGCACCAAGGAGCGCTCCGAAGTGTGCTCCAAGGTGCGGCGTGCACGAAGTCGGAGCCCGGTTTGCCCCGGGTACGCACCTTCGCCGGGGTGGGCACCTCGGCTGGGTTGCGCGCCCTGGTGCGCACCAAGGAGCGCTCCGAAGTGTGCTCCAAGGTGCGGCGTGCACGAAGTCGGAGCCCGGTTTGCCCCGGGTGCGCACCTCGCGTGCACCTTCGGCGGGGTTGCGCGCCCTGGTGGGCACCATGGTGCGCACCAAGGAGCGCTCCGAAGTGTGCTCCAAGGTGCGGCGTGCACGAAGTCGGAGCCCGGTTTGCCCCGGGTGCGCACCTCGCGTGCACCTTCGGCGGGGTTGCGCGCCCTGGTGGGCACCATGGTGCGCACCAAGGAGCGCTCCGAAGTGTGCTCCAAGGTGCGGCGTGCACGAAGTCGGAGCCCGGTTTGCCCCGGGTGCGCACCTCGCGTGCACCTTCGCCGCGGTGGGCACCATGGCGTGCACGAAGTCGGAGCCCGGTTTGCCCCGGGTGCGCACCTCGCGTGCACCTTCGCCGGGGTGGGCACCTCGGCTGGGTTGCGCGCCCTGGTGCGCACCAAGGAGCGCTCCGAAGTGTGCTCCAAGGTGCGGCGTGCACGAAGTCGGAGCCCGGTTTGCCCCGGGTGCGCACCTCGCGTGCACCTTCGCCAGGGTGGGCACCTCGGTGCGCACACCTTCTCAATGTTTTCTTGCCTTTTCTGGAAATTGGTGAAGGCAGCGCATCAAAGGTGCGCACCTCGGTGTGCTCCGAGGTGCGAACCCGAGAGCGCTCCGAGGTGCCCACGAAGTCGAAAGTCGGGTTAATTGCATTGTTTTCCCCGGGTGCGCTCCGAGGTGCGCAACATCGGCGCGCACCAAGGAGGGCTCCGAAGTGTGCTCCAAGGTGCGCACGATGGCGTGCACCTCTGGTGCGCACGATTCGGAGCTCGGTTTGACCGGGGTGCGCACACCTTGGCTGGGTTGCGCACCTTTTGTGCGCTCCAAGGTGCGCACGAAGTCGGAGCTCGGTTTGCCCCGGGTGCGCACCTTCGCCAGGGTGCGCACCTTGATGCGCACGCCTTGGCTGGGCTGCGCACCTTGGTGGGCGCCATGGTGCGCACCTTTCGTGCGCTCCAAGGTGCGCACGAAGTCGGAGCTCGGTTTGCCCCGGGTGCGCACCTTGGTGGGCGCCATGGTGCACTCCGAGGTGCCCAAGATTGGTGCGCACCAAGGAGCGCTCCGAAGTGCGCTCCAAGGTGCGCGCGAAGTCGAAAGTTGGGTTAATTGTCCGGTTTGCCTCGGGTGCGCACCTTGCGTGCACCTTCGCCAGGGTGGGCGCCTTGGTGCGCACACCTTGGCTGGGCTGCGCACACCTTGGCACCCGCGTTTCCTTCATTTTAAATTTTTTTTTTTTACAATCTCTCAAGTGGGAAATTCTATAATCTCAACTTTTTTTGCCTTTTCAGGAAACTTTTGAATGGAGCGCATCATTGGTGCGCTCCGAAGTGTGCTCCAAAGCTCTCTCCAGCTGCGTGCACCTGCCCCGGCCGCGCACCCGGCCCCGCCCAGCTTCGCTCACCTGTCCCGGGCGTCTGGTGCGGAACCTTAGAGTAAGAAACATCACCGTGCACCTTGGCCAACGTGCGCGACTCGACCGAGCGCGCACTGGCCGAGGTGCACACCGATTTCACCTGGGTGCGCGCGCAGCACCTCGGGCGCACCGGGGTGCGCGCACAACGCCCGGGTTGCACCGTGGCCTGTGTGCTCGGGGCGCCTCGGGTGCGCGCTCGGTGTCGCCCCCGCGCGCGCGGTAGTGCGGGCAGCGCACCCCGGCCCGGCCCGGCCCCGACGAGAACGCAAACGGGCAAAAGGTTTATTCAAATAGCATTGCGATGCCCGGCGAAAAACTAAAAAAGGGTGCAACACCGGGACTTCCCGGGAGGTCACCCATCCCAGTACTACTCCGGCCCAAGCGCGCTTAACTGCGGAGTTCTGATGGGATCCGGTGCACTAACGCTGGTATGATCGCACCCGTTATGAGCTTGTCGCAGTGTGTACTTAGCAAACCGCGACCCACGTGCGAATCCACCCCGGCCACCCACCCCCGTCGAGGTGCACACCCTCCCTCGCGAAGTGCGCCCCGTTCGCCAAGTGTGAGCCCTGCCCGGGTGCGCGCACCTTGCTAGGGCGTCGGGTGTGCACCCGGCCCGGCCTACGTGCGTGCACCTGTAGGGGGCGTCGTGTGCGTGCAGTGTCCCGTCTGCAACGCGGTGCCCACACACCACCTCGGGCGCAACGACCTGCGCTCACATGTGGGCCGAGTGCACCTTGGTGCATGTTCGGGGCGCCTCGGGTGCACGCTCGATCTTGCCCCGGTGCACCAAGGCGCTCGGTTTGCCCCGGGTGCGCACTTGGTGCAAGGTGGGCACCCAAAATAGGGATCAAGCACCAAAACACAAGTTTCGGGATGCAAAATGGGACCCAAGGACCACAAATGCGTTCCAAGACCCATGATGGGTCCACGAGAACAAAAATGTGTTCCGAGACTTAATAAACAAATATTGGGTTTTAGGAGAAGAAACATGCTCTGATGCCCAAAACGAGAATCGACCCCGAAAAGGCCACAGGCCAAAAGTGGGATGCGAGACAAAAAAAAATGGGACCCGAGGACCAAAATTGGGTTCCCAGGTCGAAGACAGGGCAACCGGACAAGAAACGACCTCTAAGGCTCGAAATGAGTCCCGACGACTAAAACTTGACAAGAAGCACCCATCAGGCACCCAACTCGACACCCATGGGATGCCGACCCACCCGGGCTTCCACCTAGCACACCTTGGCACCCACCCACCCTCGCACCCAACCTCGCACCCAACTTAGCACCTTTGAACCCACATTGGCACTCACCCTGACCCTGGCACCTTGGAACCCACATTGGCACTCACCTTGACCCTGGCACCCACCTTTGCACTCACCTTGGGACCCACCCTGGCTCCCACCTCGGCACCCACCCAGACACCCACCTTGGTTCCTTGGCACCCACCTTGGATCCTTGGCACCCACCCCGACACCCACCTTGGCACGCAACTTGGCTACTTGCCACCCACCTTGGCTCCTTGACGCCCACCCCGACAACCACCCCGTGACCTACCCTGGCTAGGGTTGGTGCACACCCACCCTGGTGCCCACCTTGGCACCCACCCTATGACCCACCTTGGCACGCACCTTAGTACCCACCCCGTTACCCACCCTAGGACCCACCCCGTGACCCACCTTGGCCAGGGTGGGTGCCTTGGTGCGCACAACTTGCCTGGGCTGCACACCAGGGCGGGCTCAAGATGGCACCCGCGTTCCGTTTTTTTCACTATCTTTCAAAACGGAAATTTTAAAATCTCATTTTTTTCCTTTTTTTGCCTTTTCTGGAAATTAGTGAAGGCAGCGCATCAAAGGTGCGCAATGCTGGTGCGAACCCGGGAGCGCTCCGATGTGTGCTCCAAGGTGCGGCGTGCACGAAGTCCGAGCCCGGTTTGCCCCGGGTGCGCACCTCGCGTGCACCTTCGCCGGGGTGAGCACCTTGGCTGGGTTGCGCGCCCTGGTGCGTACCAAGGAGCGCTCTGAAGTGTGCTCCAAGGTGCGGCGTGCACGAAGTCGGAGCCCGGTTTGCCCCGGGTGTGCACCTCGGGTGCGCACCTCGCGTGCACCTTCGCTGCGGTGGGCACCTTGGCTGGGTTGCGCGCCTTGGTGGGCACCATGCAGTGCACGAAGTCGGAGCCCGGTTTGCCCCGGGCGCGCACCTCCGCCAGGGTGGGCACCTTGGTGCGCACAACTTGCCTGGGCTGCGCATCAGGAAGGGCTCAAGATGGCACCCGCGTTCCGTTTTTTTCACTATCTTTCAGAACGGAAATTTTAAAATATCGTTTTTTTTTGCCTTTTCTGGAAATTAGTGAAGGCAGCGCATCAAAGGTGCGCAACGCTGGTGCGAACCTGGGAGCGCTCCGATGTGTGCTCCAAGGTGCGGCGTGCACGAAGTCGGAGCCCGGTTTGCCTCGGGTGCGCCCTGGTGGGCACCATGGTGCGCACCAAGGAGCGCTCCGAAGTGTGCTCCAAGGTGCGGCCTGCACGAAGTCGGAGCCCGGTTTGCCCCGGGTGTGCACCTCGGGTGGGCACCTTGGTGCGCATGCCTTGCCTGGGCTGCGCACCAGGGCGGGCTCAAGATGGCACCCGCGTTCCTTTTTTTTCACTATCTTTCAAAACGGAAATTTTAAAATCTCATTTTTTTTTGCCTTTTTCTGGAAATTAGTGAAGGCAGCGCATCAAAGGTGCGCACCTCGCTGCCCACCACGGTGCGCAACGCCGGTGGGCACCCGGGAGTGCTTCGAAGTGTGCTCCAAGGTGCTGCGTGCACGTTGTCGGAGCCCGGTTTGCCCCGGGTGCGCACCTCGCGTGCACCTTCGTCGGGGTGGGCACCTTGGCTTGGTTTGCCCCGGCTGCGCTCCGAAGCGGGGTTATTGGAGCGCCGCCTCTTTTTTTGTCGGAGCGTTTGGTGGGGTTTCTCGCATTGGCTCTTCCGAGGCCCGGTTGCCACCCTGGCGCGCACGAAGTCGGAAGTAGGGTTAATTGCCCGGGTGCGCACCTTTGCCAGGGTGGCACCTTACCTGGGCTGCGCACCAGGGCGGGCTCAAGATGGCACGCGCGTTCCGTTTTTTTCACTATCTTTCAAAACGGAAATTTTAAAATCTCCTTTTTTTTTTGCCTTTTCTGGAAATTAGTGAAGGCAGCGCATCAAAGGTGCGCACCTCGCTGCCCACCTTGGTGTGCTCTGAGGTGCGCACCCGGGAGCGCTACGAAGTGTGCTCCAAGGTGCGGCGTGCACGTTGTCGGAGCCCGGTTTGCCCCGGGTGCGCACCTCGCCTGCACCTTGGCCGGGGTGGGCACCTTGGCTGGGTTTGCCCAGGGTGCGCTCCGAAGCGGGGTTACTGGAGCGCCCCCTCTTTTTTTGTCAGAGAGTTTGGTGGGGTTTCTCGCATTGGCTCTTCCCAGGCCCGGTTGTTGGGTGCGCTCCCACCCTGGCGCGCGCGAAGTTGGAAGTTGGGTTAATTGCCCGGGCGCGCACCTTCGCCAGGGTGGGCACCTTGGTGCGCAAACCTTGGCTGGGCTGCGCACCAGGGCGGGCTCAAGATGGCACCAGCATTCCCTTTTTCTCACTATCTTTCAAAACGGAAATTTTAAAATCTCGTTTTTTTTTTGCCTTTTATGGAAATTAGTGAAGGCATCGCATCAAAGGTGCGCACCTCGCTGCCCACCTTGGTGTGCTCCGAGGTGCCCACCACGGTGCGCAACGCCGGTGCGAACCCGGGAGCGCCCCGATGTGTGCTCCAAGGTGCGGCGTGCACGAAGTCGGACCCCGGTTTGCCCCGGGTGCGCACCTCGCGTGCACCTTGGTGCGCACACCTTGGCTGGGTTGCGCGGCCTGGTGGGCACCATGGTGCGCACCAAGGAGCGCTCCGAAGTGTGCTCCAAGGTGCGGCGTGCACGAAGTCGGAGCCCGGTTTGCCCCGGGTGCGCACCTTCGCCGCGGTGGGCACCATGGCGTGCACGAAGTCGGAGCCCGGTTTGCCCCGGGTGCGCACCTCGCGTGCACCTTCGCCGGGGTGGGCACCTCGGCTGGGTTGCGCGCCCTGGTGCGCACCAAGGAGCGCTCTGAAGTGTGCTCCAAGGTGCGGCGTGCACGAAGTCGGAGCCCGGTTTGCCCCGGGTGTGCACCTCGGGTGCGCACCTCGCGTGCACCTTCGCTGCGGTGGGCACCTTGGCTGGGTTGCGCGCCTTGGTGGGCACCATGCAGTGCACGAAGTCGGAGCCCGGATTGCCCCGGGCGCGCACCTCCGCCAGGGTGGGCACCTTGGTGCGCACAACTTGCCTGGGCTGCGCACCAGGAAGGGCTCAAGATGGCACCCGCGTTCCGTTTTTTTCACTATCTTTCAGAACGGAAATTTTAAAATCTCGTTTTTTTTTGCCTTTTCTTGAAATTAGTGAAGGCAGCGCATCAAAGGTGCGCAACGCTGGTGCGAACCTGGGAGCGCTCCGATGTGTGCTCCAAGGTGCGGCGTGCACGAAGTCGGACCCCGGTTTGCCCCGGGTGCGCACCTCGCGTGCACCTTGGTGCGCACACCTTGGCTGGGTTGCGCGCCCTGGTGGGCACCATGGTGCGCACCAAGGAGCGCTCCGAAGTGTGCTCCAAGGTGCGGCGTGCACGAAGTCGGAGCCCGGTTTGCCCCGGGTGCGCACCTCGCGTGCACCTTCGCCGCGGTGGGCACCATGGCGTGCACGAAGTCGGAGCCCGGTTTGCCCCGGGTGCGCACCTCGCGTGCACCTTCGCCGGGGTGGGCACCTTGGTGTGCAGACCTTGGCTGGGTTGCGCGCCCTGGTGGGCACCATGGTGCGCACCAAGGAGCGCTCCGAAGTGTGCTCCAAGGTGCGGCCTGCACGAAGTCGGAGCCCGGTTTGCCCCGGGTGTGCACCTCGGGTGGGCACCTTGGTGCGCATGCCTTGCCTGGGCTGCGCACCAGGGCGGGCTCAAGATGGCACCCGCGTTCCTTTTTTTTCACTATCTTTCAAAACGGAAATTTTAAAATCTCATTTTTTTTTGCCTTTTTCTGGAAATTAGTGAAGGCAGCGCATCAAAGGTGCGCACCTCGCTGCCCACCACGGTGCGCAACGCCGGTGGGCACCCGGGAGTGCTTCGAAGTGTGCTCCAAGGTGCTGCGTGCACGTTGTCGGAGCCCGGTTTGCCCCGGGTGCGCACCTCGCGTGCACCTTCGTCGGGGTGGGCACCTTGGCTGGGTTTGCCCCGGCTGCGCTCCGAAGCGGGGTTATTGGAGCGCCGCCTCTTTTTTTGTCGGAGCGTTTGGTGGGGTTTCTCGCATTGGCTCTTCCGAGGCCCGGTTGCCACCCTGGCGCGCACGAAGTCGGAAGTAGGGTTAATTGCCCGGGTGCGCACCTTTGCCAGGGTGGGCACCTTACCTGGGCTGCGCACCAGGGCGGGCTCAAGATGGCACGCGCGTTCCGTTTTTTTCACTATCTTTCAAAACGGAAATTTTAAAATCTCCTTTTTTTTTTGCCTTTTCTGGAAATTAGTGAAGGCAGCGCATCAAAGGTGCGCACCTCGCTGCCCACCTTGGTGTGCTCTGAGGTGCGCACCCAGGAGCGCTACGAAGTGTGCTCCAAGGTGCGGCGTGCACGTTGTCGGAGCCCGGTTTGCCCCGGGTGCGCACCTCGCCTGCACCTTGGCCGGGGTGGGCACCTTGGCTGGGTTTGCCCAGGGTGCGCTCCGAAGCGGGGTTACTGGAGCGCCCCCTCTTTTTTTGTCAGAGCGTTTGGTGGGGTTTCTCGCATTGGCTCTTCCCAGGCCCGGTTGTTGGGTGCGCTCCCACCCTGGCGCGCGCGAAGTTGGAAGTTGGATTAATTGCCCGGGCGCGCACCTTCGCCAGGGTGGGCACCTTGGTGCGCACACCTTGGCTGGGCTGCGCACCAGGGCGGGCTCAAGATGGCACCAGCATTCCCTTTTTCTCACTATCTTTCAAAACGGAAATTTTAAAATCTCGTTTTTTTTTTGCCTTTTATGGAAATTAGTGAAGGCATCGCATCAAAGGTGCGCACCTCGCTGCCCACCTTGGTGTGCTCCGAGGTGCCCACCACGGTGCGCAACGCCGGTGCGAACCCGGGAGCGCCCCGATGTGTGCTCCAAGGTGCGGCGTGCACGAAGTCGGACCCCGGTTTGCCCCGGGTGCGCACCTCGCGTGCACCTTGGTGCGCACACCTTGGCTGGGTTGCGCGGCCTGGTGGGCACCATGGTGCGCACCAAGGAGCGCTCCGAAGTGTGCTCCAAGGTGCGGCGTGCACGAAGTCGGAGCCCGGTTTGCCCCGGGTACGCACCTCGCGTGCACCTTCGCCGGGGTGGGCACCTCGGCTGGGTTGCGCGCCCTGGTGCGCACCAAGGAGCGCTCCGAAGTGTGCTCCAAGGTGCGGCGTGCACGAAGTCGGAGCCCGGTTTGCCCCGGGTGCGCACCTTCGCCGCGGTGCGCACCATGGCGTGCACGAAGTCGGAGCCCGGTTTGCCCCGGGTGCGCACCTCGCGTGCACCTTCGGCGGGGTTGCGCGCCCTGGTGGGCACCATGGTGCGCACCAAGGAGCGCTCCGAAGTGTGCTCCAAGGTGCGGCGTGCACGAAGTCGGAGCCCGGTTTGCCCCGGGTGCGCACCTCGCGTGCACCTTCGGCGGGGTTGCGCGCCCTGGTGGGCACCATGGTGCGCACCAAGGAGCGCTCCGAAGTGTGCTCCAAGGTGCGGCGTGCACGAAGTCGGAGCCCGGTTTGCCCCGGGTGCGCACCTCGCGTGCACCTTCGCCGCGGTGGGCACCATGGCGTGCACGAAGTCGGAGCCCGGTTTGCCCCGGGTGCGCACCTCGCGTGCACCTTCGCCGGGGTGGGCACCTCGGCTGGGTTGCGCGCCCTGGTGCGCACCAAGGAGCGCTCCGAAGTGTGCTCCAAGGTGCGGCGTGCACGAAGTCGGAGCCCGGTTTGCCCCGGGTGCGCACCTCGCGTGCACCTTCGCCAGGGTGGGCACCTCGGTGCGCACACCTTCTCAATGTTTTCTTGCCTTTTCTGGAAATTGGTGAAGGCAGCGCATCAAAGGTGCGCACCTCGGTGTGCTCCGAGGTGCGAACCCGAGAGCGCTCCGAGGTGCCCACGAAGTCGAAAGTCGGGTTAATTGCATTGTTTTCCCCGGGTGCGCTCCGAGGTGCGCAACATCGGCGCGCACCAAGGAGGGCTCCGAAGTGTGCTCCAAGGTGCGCACGATGGCGTGCACCTCTGGTGCGCACGATTCGGAGCTCGGTTTGACCGGGGTGCGCACACCTTGGCTGGGTTGCGCACCTTTTGTGCGCTCCAAGGTGCGCACGAAGTCGGAGCTCGGTTTGCCCCGGGTGCGCACCTTCGCCAGGGTGCGCACCTTGATGCGCACGCCTTGGCTGGGCTGCGCACCTTGGTGGGCGCCATGGTGCGCACCTTTCGTGCGCTCCAAGGTGCGCACGAAGTCGGAGCTCGGTTTGCCCCGGGTGCGCACCTTGGTGGGCGCCATGGTGCACTCCGAGGTGCCCAAGATTGGTGCGCACCAAGGAGCGCTCCGAAGTGCGCTCCAAGGTGCGCGCGAAGTCGAAAGTTGGGTTAATTGTCCGGTTTGCCTCGGGTGCGCACCTTGCGTGCACCTTCGCCAGGGTGGGCGCCTTGGTGCGCACACCTTGGCTGGGCTGCGCACACCTTGGCACCCGCGTTTCCTTCATTTTAAATTTTTTTTTTTTACAATCTCTCAAGTGGGAAATTCTATAATCTCAACTTTTTTTGCCTTTTCAGGAAACTTTTGAATGGAGCGCATCATTGGTGCGCTCCGAAGTGTGCTCCAAAGCTCTCTCCAGCTGCGTGCACCTGCCCCGGCCGCGCACCCGGCCCCGCCCAGCTTCGCTCACCTGTCCCGGGCGTCTGGTGCGGAACCTTAGAGTAAGAAACATCACCGTGCACCTTGGCCAACGTGCGCGACTCGACCGAGCGCGCACTGGCCGAGGTGCACACCGATTTCACCTGGGTGCGCGCGCAGCACCTCGGGCGCACCGGGGTGCGCGCACAACGCCCGGGTTGCACCGTGGCCTGTGTGCTCGGGGTGCCTCGGGTGCGCGCTCGGTGTCGCCCCCGCGCGCGCGGTAGTGCGGGCAGCGCACCCCGGCCCGGCCCGGCCCCGACGAGAACGCAAACGGGCAAAAGGTTTATTCAAATAGCATTGCGACGCCCGGCGAAAAACTAAAAAAGGGTGCAACACCGGGACTTCCCGGGAGGTCACCCATCCCAGTACTACTCCGGCCCAAGCGCGCTTAACTGCGGAGTTCTGATGGGATCCGGTGCACTAATGCTGGTATGATCGCACCCGTTATGAGCTTGTCGCAGTGTGTACTTAGCAAACCGCGACCCACGTGCGAATCCACCCCGGCCACCCACCCCCGTCGAGGTGCACACCCTCCCTCGCGAAGTGCGCCCCGTTCGCCAAGTGTGAGCCCTGCCCGGGTGCGCGCACCTTGCTAGGGCGTCGGGTGTGCACCCGGCCCGGCCTACGTGCGTGCACCTGGAGGGGGCGTCGTGTGCGTGCAGTGTCCCGTCTGCAACGCGGTGCCCACACACCACCTCGGGCGCAACGACCTGCGCTCACATGTGGGCCGAGTGCACCTTGGTGCATGTTCGGGGCGCCTCGGGTGCACGCTCGATCTTGCCCCGGTGCACCAAGGCGCTCGGTTTGCCCCGGGTGCGCACTTGGTGCAAGGTGGGCACCCAAAATAGGGATCAAGCACCAAAACACAAGTTTCGGGATGCAAAATGGGACCCAAGGACCACAAATGCGTTCCAAGACCCATGATGGGTCCACGAGAACAAAAATGTGTTCCGAGACTTAATAAACAAATATTGGGTTTTAGGAGAAGAAACATGCTCTGATGCCCAAAACGAGAATCGACCCCGAAAAGGCCACAGGCCAAAAGTGGGATGCGAGACAAAAAAAAATGGGACCCGAGGACCAAAATTGGGTTCCCAGGTCGAAGACAGGGCAACCGGACAAGAAACGACCTCTAAGGCTCGAAATGAGTCCCGACGACTAAAACTTGACAAGAAGCACCCATCAGGCACCCAACTCGACACCCATGGGATGCCGACCCACCCGGGCTTCCACCTAGCACACCTTGGCACCCACCCACCCTCGCACCCAACCTCGCACCCAACTTAGCACCTTTGAACCCACATTGGCACTCACCCTGACCCTGGCACCTTGGAACCCACATTGGCACTCACCTTGACCCTGGCACCCACCTTTGCACTCACCTTGGGACCCACCCTGGCTCCCACCTCGGCACCCACCCAGACACCCACCTTGGTTCCTTGGCACCCACCTTGGATCCTTGGCACCCACCCCAACACCCACCTTGGCACGCAACTTGGCTACTTGCCACCCACCTTGGCTCCTTGACGCCCACCCCGACAACCACCCCGTGACCTACCCTGGCTAGGGTTGGTGCACACCCACCCTGGTGCCCACCTTGGCACCCACCCTATGACCCACCTTGGCACGCACCTTAGTACCCACCCCGTTACCCACCCTAGGACCCACCCCGTGACCCACCTTGGCCAGGGTGGGTGCACCCACCCTGGTGCCCACCTTGGCACCCACCCATCCTAGCACCCAGCCTGTGACCGGGCTTGGAACCCAACCTTGCACCCGCACCCGTCTTGGCCAGTGTGGGTGCGCACCCATCCTGGCACCCACGTTGTGACACACCCTTTAACCCACGCACCCTAGCACCCACGTTGGCACCCACCTTGGAACCCAACCTAGCAACTTGGCACCCACCCCGTGACCCACCTTGGCATCCACCATAGCAGTCGCCGACTTGGCACCCACCTCGGCACCCACCTTGACACTTGTGGACCCACCTTGCCACTCACCCTAGCATCGACCCATCCTAGCACCCACCCTGGCACCTTTGCACCCTAGCACTCACCCATCCTAGCACCTAACCTGTGACCCACCTTGACACTCACCCTCGCACCCACCTTGGAACCCAACCTAGCACCCACCCACCCTGACACCAACCCTAGCACCTACCCACCCTTGCACCCACCCTGTGACCCATCTTGGCACCCACCCATCCTACCACTCAACCTATCACCCACCTTCTCACCCACCTTGGCATCCACCTTAGCACCCACCCACACTGGCACCTTGGCACCCACCTCGGGCAAGGTGGGTGCACACCCACCCTGGCACCCAATTTAGAACCCACCGAGCATGTTACCCACCTTGGCACCCACATTGCAGCCCACCCTAGTACCCACCCTATGACCCACATTGGCATCCACACCCTAGCACCCAGGCACCTCGACACCCGCCTTGACACCCACCCTAGCACTGAACCTGTGACCCACCTTGGAACTCACCCTAGAACCCACCCACCCTGTGAACCACCTTGGCATCCACCTTAGCACCCACCCACCTTGGCACCCACTCTAGCACTCACCCATCCTAACACCCAACTTGTTACCCACCTTGGCACCCGCCCTCGCGTCCACCTTGAAACCCACCCTAGCACCCACCCACGCAGGAGCCCACCTTGGCACCCAACCTAACACCCACGCATCCTGGCACCCAACTTGTGACCCACCTTGGAACCCACCCTAGTACCCACCTTTGAACCCACTATATCACCAACCCACCTTGGCACCCACCCTATGACCCTCTTTGGAATCCACCCTAGCACGCACCCACCCTGGCACCCACCATGGAGCGCACCCTAGCACCCACCCACCTCGGCACGCACCTCAACACCCACCTTGGTGTGCGCACTGCGCCAACCTCTCAAAGACCCTATGTGGTGCGCTCCAAAGTGTACACCTTTGGTGCGCTCCAAGGTGCGCACCTTTGGTGCACACCGAGGTGCACACCAAAGTGTGCACCGAGGTGAGCACCAAAGTGCACTCCAGGGTGCACACCAAGGCGTGCACCTTTGGTGCGGTCAATGCAAACGAATTCGGAAGTTGGGGTCGATGTCCTAATCGCTGCTGCAGACTACACGTATGAGAATCGGACAAATAGCTTTATATAGGGGAGGTGTTGCGTTTGATGGGTCGACTCCCCTGGTTGTGTGCACTGCACCAACTTCAAAGACCCTGTCTTGTTTAAGAAGTCAAAAGTTGGGGTGGATGTCCTAATCATTGCTGCAGTCTACGCATGTATGAGAATCAGACAAATAGCTTATATAGGGGAGGTGTTGCATTCGGTGGGTTGACTCCCCTGGTTGTGCGCACTGCGCCAACCTCAAAGACCCCGCATAGCAGAAGAAGTCGGAAGTCGGATTTTGGTGAGCACCAAGGCGTGCACCTTTGGTGCGGTCAACGCAGACGAATTCAGAAGTTGGGGTGGATGTCCTAATCGTTGTTGCAGGCTACACATGTATGAGAATCAGACAAATAGCTTATATAGGGGAGGTGTTGGGTTTGATGGGTCAACTCCCTTGGTTGTGCGCATTACGCCAACCTCAAAGACCTTGTTTTCGTTAAGAAGTCAAAAGTTGGGGTCAATGTCCTAATGGCTCCTGCAGGCTACACATGTATGAGAATCGGACAAATAGCTTATATAGGGGAGGTGTTGGGTTTGATGGGTCGACTCCCCTGGTTGTGCGCATTACGTCAACCTCAAAGACCTTGTTTTCGTTAAGAAGTCAAAAGTTGGGGTCGATGTCCTAATTGCTCCTGTAGACTACACATGTATGAGAATCAGACAAATAGCTTATATAGGGGAGGTGTTGGGTTTGATGGGTTGACTCCCCTAGTTGTTCGCATTACACCAACCTCAAAGACCTTGTTTTCGTTTAGAAGCCGAAAGTTGGGGTCGATGTCCTAATTGCTCCTGCAGGCTACGCATGTATGAGAATCAGACAAATAGCTTATATAGGGGAGGTGTTGGGTTTGATGGGTCGACTCCCCTGGTTGTGCGCATTGCGCCAACCTCAAAGACCCTGCATTGCGGATGAAGTCGAAAGTCAGAGTTTGGTGTGCTACAAGGTGTGGTCGAAGGTGCTCACCTAGGTGTGCACCTTTGGAGCACAGGAAAAGTGCCCTCCAAAAGTGCGCACCTTTGGAGTGCACAAAAGTGCCCTCCAAAAGTGCGCACCTTTGGAGCGCAGAAAAGTGCCCTCCAAAAAGTGCCCTCCAAAAGTGCGCACCTTTGGAGCGCAGAAAAGTGCCCTCCAAAAAGTGCCCTCCAAAAGTGCGCACCTTTGGAGCGCAGAAAAGTGCCCTCCAAAAAGTGCCCTCCAAAAGTGCGCACCTTTGGAGCGCAGAAAAGTGCCCTCCAAAAAGTGCCCTCCAAAAGTGCGCACCTTTGGAGCGCAGAAAAGTGCCCTCCAAAAAGTGCCCTCCAAAAGTGCGCACCTTTGGAGCGCAGAAAAGTGCCCTCCAAAAAGTGCCCTCCAAAAGTGCGCACCTTTGGAGCGCAGAAAAGTGCCCTCCAAAAAGTGCCCTCCAAAAGTGCGCACCTTTGGAGCGCAGAAAAGTGCCCTCCAAAAAGTGCCCTCCAAAAGTGCGCACCTTTGGAGCGCAGAAAAGTGCCCTCCAAAAGTGCGCACTTTTGGTGCGCACCAAGGCGCTGGTTCGGTCGTTGCAGGCGAGTTCGGAAGTTGGGGTCGATGTCCTGAGCGGAGGTGCAAACTACACAGGTGTCGGAATCGGACAAATAGCTTATATAGGGGAGGTGTATGCTTCGATGGGTCGACTCCCCAGGTTGAGCGCACCGCGCCAACCTCAAAGACCCTACGGTATGGATGAAGTCGGAAGTTGGGTCCGATGACCGATTCGATTAGTAGGTATGCTCATGAGGTCGGAATTTGGGTCCGATGACCTGCCATGTGCAGGAAGGCGAATGTTGACACTGTGCGTTGCAAGGTGCACACCAAGGCGCTGGTGCGGTCTTTTTAGTCGAGTTCGGAAGTTGGGGTCGATGTCCTGATCGGAGGTGCAAGCTACACAGGTGTGGGAATCGGACAAATAGCTTATATAGGGGAGGTGTATGCTTCGTTGGGTCGACTCCCCGGGTTGAGCGCACCGCGCCAACCTCAAAGACCCTACGGTATGGATGAAGTCGGAAGTTGGGTCCGATGACCGATTCGATATGTAGGCATACTCGCGAGGTCGGAATTTGGGTCCGATGACCTGCCACGTGCAGGAAGGCGAATGTTGGCACTGTGCGTTGCAAGGTGCGCACCAAGGCGCTGGTTCGGTCGTTGGAGGCGAGTTCGGAAGTTGGGGTCGATGTCTTGATCGGAGGTGCAAACTACACAGGTGTGGGAATCGGACAAATAGCTTATATAGGGGAGGTGTATGCTTCGTTGGGTCGACTCCCCGGGTTGAGCGCACCGCGCCAACCTCAAAGACCCTACGGTATGGATGAAGTCGGAAGTTGGGTCCGATGACCGATTCGATATGTAGGCATACTCGCGAGGTCGGAATTTGGGTCCGATGACCTGCCATGTGCAGGAAGGCGAATGTTGGGACTGTGCGTCGCAAGGTGCGCACCAAGGCGCTGGTGCCGTCGTTGCAGTCGAGTTCGGAAGTTGGGGTCGATGTCCTGGTCAGAGGTGCAAACTACACAGGTGTGGGAATCGGACAAATAGCTTATATAGGGGAGGTGTATGCTTCGATGGGTCGACTCCCTGGGTTGAGCGCACCGCGCCAACCTCAAAGACCCTACAGTATGGATGAAGTCGGAAGTTGGGTCCGATGACCGATTCGATACGTAGGCATATTGGCGAGGTCTGAATTTGTGTCCGATGACCTGCCATGCGCAGGAAGGCGGAATTTGGGTCCGATGACCGAGTTGATGGCGTGCCATGCGCAGAAAGGCGGAATTTGGGTCCGATGACCGAGTTGATGTTGATGGCCCGCCATGCACAGGAAGGCGGAATTTGGGTCCGATGACCGATTTGAAGGCGTGCCATACGCAAAAAGGCGGAGTTTGGGTCCGATGACCGAGTTGATATTGATGGCCCGCCATGCGCAGGAAGGCGGAATTTGGGTCCGATGACCTGACATACGCATGGAGTCCGACTCGGGGGCCGATGTTCGATTCGATGACTTGCATTGTGGGTAAAGTCGGAAGTTGTGGTCTTTGACCCGATTCGATGACCAGACTTCGGCTGCTTGAGAATCGGACAAATAACTTATATAGGGGAGGTAGTGTTCTCGAGCATCCTCCCCCCGTGCCCGTTTATGTCGATTGATGCTGGTGCTCGACTGGTTGGAGCGCTCGGATGCAAAAATCTTGCACCAGGATTTATCGATTGTGATGGACACGGCAAGTCTCCTGATTGCTATGCAGGAGCTCATCGTGAATCTCTATGCGGCCTTGGTATGGACTCGACCTGCGGAATGGTTCGGCAATGGTAGTCGCTCCAACACGTCCTTGCAATGGCCACAGAGGTGATTCGACTAGAGCTCCAGTCTAGCTTTTGGGTTGCTTGGCGGACTGGTATAGCCGCGATCGAGTTCCGGCCATGAACGTTTTAGATAGCTCTTGGGCTTTCTGGGACGGAAGTCGGAAGTTTGGGCTGTTGTCCGATTTGATGACCATTCTTCGGATGTGTGAGAATCGGACAAATAACTTATATAGGGGACTGTGTTGTCTCACGCAGCCCCCTCCGTGCCCCTCTATCTCGACCGATGTTGGTGCTTGAAAGGGTTGGGATCGCTCGGATTTATAAACGTGCACCACCATTTGTCGAGTGTGAGGGACGCGGCAGGTCTCCTAAATGCTATGCGGGCGCTCTCTGAGAATCTCTATCCGGCCTCGACACAGACTAGTCTTGCTGAATGGTTTGGCACTGGTAGTCGATCCAACACGTCGTTGTTGTGGCCGCCTAGGCGATTCGATTCGAGCCCCCGTCTAGCTTTTGGGTTGCTTGGCGGATTTTGCCCTATCCGCAAGTGAGCTCGGTCCCTAAACGTTCGAGAAACCCGATTGCTATGCGCCGACTCTCTTTCTTGCGAGCCTCCATCTAGCTTTTGGGTCTCTACGGAACGGAAGTCGGAATCTGGGACCGTTGTTTGATTCGACGAGGCAGACTACGGTTGTGCGAGAATCGGACAAATAACTTATATAGGGGAGGTGTTGACTGGAGCATTCTCCCCCGTGCCCCTCTAACTCGACCAATGCTGGCGCTCGAACGGTGGTAGCGCTCGGATTTTCATTGAGCGCCAGCATTGGTCGATTTAGAGGGGCATGCGAGATTCCCGAATGCTATGCGAGGGCTCTAACGGAAATGTCTATTGGTTTCGGTATGGATGCAATTGCGAGTGGTTCGGCAAAGGTAGTCGTTCCGATGCGTCCATGTCGTGGCCAAATCGATAATTCGATTTGAGCCCTCGTATAGCATTTGGGTCTCTCGATGTGATTCCGCATTCCAGTCCCTTTGGGCACTGCTTGAGCCGCATCCCAGGGGGTTCCCTTCCCAATAATCTGCCTCGCAACCCGATTGCTATGCGGTGAGGCTCCTCGGCCGCCTCGGAACTATCTGTGTATCGGACGCGTCGCGGGATAAGGGGTTGTCACTGGTAGTCGCCCCAAGCGCGTCCGATGCTTGGACCATTCCGAGGCGGCCCTGAAGCCTCTTCCGTCTAGCCGTTGGGTCCTTCTCGCCGCATCCCTCGCCTCGCACCCCGATTGCTATGCGGTGAGGCTCCTCGGCCGCCTCGGAACTATCTGTGTATCGGACGCGTCGCGGGATAAGGGGTTGTCATTGGTAGTCGCCCCAAGCGCGTCCGATGCTTGGACCATTCCGAGGCGGCCCTGAAGCCTCTTCCGTCTAGCCGTTGGGTCCTTCTCGCCGCATCCCTCGCCTCGCACCCCGATTGCTATGCGGTGAGGCTCCTCGGCCGCCTCGGAACTATCTGTGTATCGGACGCGTCGCGGGATAAGGGGTTGTCACTGGTAGTCGCCCCAAGCGCGTCCGATGCTTGGACCATTCCGAGGCGGCCCTGAAGCCTCTTCCGTCTAGCCGTTGGGTCCTTCTCGCCGCATCCCTCGCCTCGCACCCCGATTGCTATGCGGTGAGGCTCCTCGGCCGCCTCGGAACTATCTGTGTATCGGACGCGTCGCGGGATAAGGGGTTGTCACTGGTAGTCGCCCCAAGCGCGTTCGATGCTTGGACCATTCCGAGGCGGCCCTGAAGCCTCTTCCGTCTAGCCGTTGGGTCCTTCTCGCCGCATCCCTCGCCTCGCACCCCGATTGCTATGCGGTGAGGCTCCTCGGCCGCCTTGGAACTATCTGTGTATCGGACGCGTCGCGGGATAAGGGGTTGTCACTGGTAGTCGCCCCAAGCGCGTCCGATGCTTGGACCATTCCGAGGCGGACCCGAAGCCTCTTCCGTCTAGCCGTTGGGTCCTTCTCGCCGCATCCTTCGCCTCGCACCCCGATTGCTATGCGGTGAGGCTCCTCGGCCGCCTCGGAACTATCTGTGTATCGGACGCGTCGCGGGATAAGGGGTTGTCACTGGTAGTCGCCCCAAGCGCGTCCGATGCTTGGACCATTCCGAGGCGGACCCGAAGCCTCTTCCGTCTAGCCGTTGGGTCCTTCTCGCCGCATCCCTCGCCTCGCACCCCGATTGCTATGCGGTGAGGCTCCTCGGCCGCCTTGGAACTATCTGTGTATCGGACGCGTCGCGGGATAAGGGGTTGTCACTGGTAGTCGCCCCAAGCGCGTCCGATGCTTGGACCATTCCGAGGCGGACCCGAAGCCTCTTCCGTCTAGCCGTTGGGTCCTTCTCGCCGCATCCCTCGCCTCGCACCCCGATTGCTATGCGGTGAGGCTCCTCGGCCGCCTTGGAACTATCTGTGTATCGGACGCGTCGCGGGATAAGGGGTTGTCACTGGTAGTCGCCCCAAGCGCGTCCGATGCTTGGACCATTCCGAGGCGGACCCGAAGCCTCTTCCGTCTAGCCGTTGGGTCCTTCTCGCCGCATCCCTCGCCTCGCACCCCGATTGCTATGCGGTGAGGCTCCTCGGCCGCCTTGGAACTATCTGTGTATCGGACGCGTCGCGGGATAAGGGGTTGTCACTGGTAGTCGCCCCAAGCGCGTCCGATGCTTGGACCATTCCGAGGCGGCCCCGAAGCCTCTTCCGTCTAGCCGTTGGGTCCTTCTCGCCGCATCCCTCGCCTCGCACCCCGATTGCTATGCGGTGAGGCTCCTCGGCCGCCTTGGAACTATCTGTGTATCGGACGCGTCGCGGGATAAGGGGTTGTCACTGGTAGTCGCCCCAAGCGCGTCCGATGCTTGGACCATTCCGAGGCGGCCCCGAAGCCTCTTCCGTGTAGCCGTTGGGTCCTTCTCGCCGCATCCCTCGCCTCGCACCCCGATTGCTATGCGGTGAGGCTCCTCGGCCGCCTTGGAACTATCTGTGTATCGGACGCGTCGCGGGATAAGGGGTTGTCACTGGTAGTCGCCCCAAGCGCGTCCGATGCTTGGACCATTCCGAGGCGGACCTGAAGCCTCTTCCCTCTAGCCGTTGGGGCTTTCTCGCCGCATCCCTCGCCTCGCACCCTGATTGCTATGCTGTGAGGCTCCTCGGCCGCCTTGGAACTATCTGTGTATCGGACGCATCGCGGGATAAGGGGTTGGCAGTGGTAGTCGCCCCAAGCGCATCCGATGCTTGGACCATTCCGAGGCGGCCCTGCAGCCTCTTCCGTCTAGCCGTTGGGGCCATCTCGCCGCATCCCCCACCTCGCACCACGATTGCTATGCGGTGAGGCTCCTTGGCCGCCTCGGAACTATCTGTGTATCGGACGCATCGCGGGATAAGGGGTTGTCACTGGTAGTCGCCCCAAGCGCGTCCGATGCTTGGACTATTCCGAGGCGGCCCTGCAGCCTCTTCCGTCTAGCCGTTGGGGCCATCTCGCTGCATCCCCCACCTCCTCGGCCGCCTCGGAACTATCTGTGTATCGGACGCATCGCGGGATAAGGGGTTGGCAGTGGTAGTCGCCCCAAGCGCGTCCGATGCTTGGACTATTCCGAGGCAGCCCTGCAGCCTCTTCCATCTAGCCTTTGGGGCCATCTCGCCGCATCCCTCGCCTCGCACCCCGATTGCTATGCGGTGAGGCTCCTCGGCCGCCTGGGAACTATCTTCGTATCGGACGCATCGCGGGATAAGGGGTTGTCACTGGTAGTCGCCCCAAGCGCGTCCGATGCTTGGACTATTCCGAGGCGGCCCTGTGGCCTCTTCCGTCTAGCCGTTGGGGCCATCTCGCCGCATCCCCCACCTCGCACCCCGATTGCTATGCGGTGAGGCTCTTCGGCCGCCTTGGAACTATCTTCGTATCGGACGCATCGCGGGATAAGGGGTTGTCACTGGTAGTGGCCCCAAGCGCGTCCGATGCTTGGACTATTCCGAGGCGGCCCTGCAGCCTCTTCCGTCTAGCCGTTGGGGCCATCTCGCCGCATCCCCCACCTCGCACCCCGATTGCTATGCGGTGAGGCTCCTCGGCCGCCTTGGAACTATCTTCGTATCGGACGCATCGCGGGATAAGGGGTTGTCACTGGTAGTCGCCCCAAGCGCGTCCGATGCTTGGACTATTCCGACGCGGCCCTGTGGCCTCTTCCGTCTAGCCGTTGGGGCCATCTCGCCGCATCCCCCACCTCGCACCCCGATTGCTATGCGGTGAGGCTCCTCGGCCGCCTTGGAACCATCTTCGTATCGGACGCATCGCGGGATAGGGGGCTGTCACTGGTAGTCGCCCCAAGCGTGTCCGATGCTTGGACCATTCCTAGGCGGCCCTGAAGCCTCTTCCGTCTAGCCGTTGGGGCCTTCCCGCCCCATCCCTCGCCTCGCACCCCCGATTGCTATGCGGTGAGGCTCCTCGGCCGCCTTGGAACCATCTGTGTATCGGACGCATCGCGGGATAAGGGGTTGGCACTGGCAGTCGCCCCAAGCGCGTCCGATGCTTGGACCATTCCGAGGTGGCCCTGAAGCCTCTTCCGTCTAGCCGTTGGGGCCTTCCCGCCCCATCCCTCGCCTCGCACCCCGATTGATATGCGGTGAGGCTCCTCGGCCGCCTTGGAACTATCTGTGTATCGGACGCATCGCGGGATAAGGGGTTGGCACTGGTAGTCGTCCCAATCGCATCCGATGCTTGGACCATTCCGAGGCGGCCCTGCAGCCTCTTCCGTTTAGCCGTCGGGGCCTTCCCGCCGCATCCCTCGCCTCGCATCCCGATTCCTATGCGGTGAGTCTTCTCGGCCGCCGCGGAACTATACCTGTTATTGCTACTGCATCCTTCGGCTGGTAACCTCCTCTGCCGCCTTGGAACGTTCTCTTTGTCGGACGCGTCGCGGGATAAGGGGTTGGCACTGGTAGTCGCCCCAAGCGCGCCCGATGCATAGACCGCTCCGAGTCGACCTTGCTTTCAGCCTCTCACATGCATAGACCTCTCTGAGTCGACCCTGCAGCCTCTCACGTTTAGCCTTTGGAATCTCGCCTCACAACATGATTGCTATCCTTGATGCATCCCTTGCCTCGAGCCCTGATTGCTTTCTTGGCTGCATCC
>NW_026728887.1:72500-97500 GCF_030272615.1 Cryptomeria japonica | reverse complement strand
GCACCTCGGGTGCGCACCTCGCGTGCACCTTCGCTGCGGTGGGCACCTTGGCTGGGTTGCGCGCCTTGGTGGGCACCATGCAGTGCACGAAGTCGGAGCCCGGATTGCCCCGGGCGCGCACCTCCGCCAGGGTGGGCACCTTGGTGCGCACAACTTGCCTGGGCTGCGCACCAGGAAGGGCTCAAGATGGCACCCGCGTTCCGTTTTTTTCACTATCTTTCAGAACGGAAATTTTAAAATCTCATTTTTTTTTGCCTTTTCTGGAAATTAGTGAAGGCAGCGCATCAAAGGTGCGCAACGCTGGTGCGAACCTGGGAGCGCTCCGATGTGTGCTCCAAGGTGCGGCGTGCACGAAGTCGGACCCCGGTTTGCCCCGGGTGCGCACCTCGCGTGCACCTTGGTGCGCACACCTTGGCTGGGTTGCGCGCCCTGGTGGGCACCATGGTGCGCACCAAGGAGCGCTCCGAAGTGTGCTCCAAGGTGCGGCGTGCACGAAGTCGGAGCCCGGTTTGCCCCGGGTGCGCACCTCGCGTGCACCTTCGCCGCGGTGGGCACCATGGCGTGCACGAAGTCGGAGCCCGGTTTGCCCCGGGTGCGCACCTCGCGTGCACCTTCGCCGGGGTGGGCACCTTGGTGTGCAGACCTTGGCTGGGTTGCGCGCCCTGGTGGGCACCATGGTGCGCACCAAGGAGCGCTCCGAAGTGTGCTCCAAGGTGCGGCCTGCACGAAGTCGGAGCCCGGTTTGCCCCGGGTGTGCACCTCGGGTGGGCACCTTGGTGCGCATGCCTTGCCTGGGCTGCGCACCAGGGCGGGCTCAAGATGGCACCCGCGTTCCTTTTTTTTCACTATCTTTCAAAACGGAAATTTTAAAATCTCATTTTTTTTTGCCTTTTTCTGGAAATTAGTGAAGGCAGCGCATCAAAGGTGCGCACCTCGCTGCCCACCACGGTGCGCAACGCCGGTGGGCACCCGGGAGTGCTTCGAAGTGTGCTCCAAGGTGCTGCGTGCACGTTGTCGGAGCCCGGTTTGCCCCGGGTGCGCACCTCGCGTGCACCTTCGTCGGGGTGGGCACCTTGGCTGGGTTTGCCCCGGCTGCGCTCCGAAGCGGGGTTATTGGAGCGCCGCCTCTTTTTTTGTCGGAGCGTTTGGTGGGGTTTCTCGCATTGGCTCTTCCGAGGCCCGGTTGCCACCCTGGCGCGCACGAAGTCGGAAGTAGGGTTAATTGCCCGGGTGCGCACCTTTGCCAGGGTGGGCACCTTACCTGGGCTGCGCACCAGGGCGGGCTCAAGATGGCACGCGCGTTCCGTTTTTTTCACTATCTTTCAAAACGGAAATTTTAAAATCTCCTTTTTTTTTTGCCTTTTCTGGAAATTAGTGAAGGCAGCGCATCAAAGGTGCGCACCTCGCTGCCCACCTTGGTGTGCTCTGAGGTGCGCACCCGGGAGCGCTACGAAGTGTGCTCCAAGGTGCGGCGTGCACGTTGTCGGAGCCCGGTTTGCCCCGGGTGCGCACCTCGCCTGCACCTTGGCCGGGGTGGGCACCTTGGCTGGGTTTGCCCAGGGTGCGCTCCGAAGCGGGGTTACTGGAGCGCCCCCTCTTTTTTTGTCAGAGCGTTTGGTGGGGTTTCTCGCATTGGCTCTTCCCAGGCCCGGTTGTTGGGTGCACTCCCACCCTGGCGCGCGCGAAGTTGGAAGTTGGGTTAATTGCCCGGGCGCGCACCTTCGCCAGGGTGGGCACCTTGGTGCGCACACCTTGGCTGGGCTGCGCACCAGGGCGGGCTCAAGATGGCACCAGCATTCCCTTTTTCTCACTATCTTTCAAAACGGAAATTTTAAAATCTCGTTTTTTTTTTGCCTTTTATGGAAATTAGTGAAGGCATCGCATCAAAGGTGCGCACCTCGCTGCCCACCTTGGTGTGCTCCGAGGTGCCCACCACGGTGCGCAACGCCGGTGCGAACCCGGGAGCGCCCCGATGTGTGCTCCAAGGTGCGGCGTGCACGAAGTCGGACCCCGGTTTGCCCCGGGTGCGCACCTCGCGTGCACCTTGGTGCGCACACCTTGGCTGGGTTGCGCGGCCTGGTGGGCACCATGGTGCGCACCAAGGAGCGCTCCAAAGTGTGCTCCAAGGTGCGGCGTGCACGAAGTCGGAGCCCGGTTTGCCCCGGGTACGCACCTTCGCCGGGGTGGGCACCTCGGCTGGGTTGCGCGCCCTGGTGCGCACCAAGGAGCGCTCCGAAGTGTGCTCCAAGGTGCGGCGTGCACGAAGTCGGAGCCCGGTTTGCCCCGGGTGCGCACCTCGCGTGCACCTTCGGCGGGGTTGCGCGCCCTGGTGGGCACCATGGTGCGCACCAAGGAGCGCTCCGAAGTGTGCTCCAAGGTGCGGCGTGCACGAAGTCGGAGCCCGGTTTGCCCCGGGTGCGCACCTCGCGTGCACCTTCGGCGGGGTTGCGCGCCCTGGTGGGCACCATGGTGCGCACCAAGGAGCGCTCCGAAGTGTGCTCCAAGGTGCGGCGTGCACGAAGTCGGAGCCCGGTTTGCCCCGGGTGCGCACCTCGCGTGCACCTTCGCCGCGGTGGGCACCATGGCGTGCACGAAGTCGGAGCCCGGTTTGCCCCGGGTGCGCACCTCGCGTGCACCTTCGCCGGGGTGGGCACCTCGGCTGGGTTGCGCGCCCTGGTGCGCACCAAGGAGCGCTCCGAAGTGTGCTCCAAGGTGCGGCGTGCACGAAGTCGGAGCCCGGTTTGCCCCGGGTGCGCACCTCGCGTGCACCTTCGCCAGGGTGGGCACCTCGGTGCGCACACCTTCTCAATGTTTTCTTGCCTTTTCTGGAAATTGGTGAAGGCAGCGCATCAAAGGTGCGCACCTCGGTGTGCTCCGAGGTGCGAACCCGAGAGCGCTCCGAGGTGCCCACGAAGTCGAAAGTCGGGTTAATTGCATTGTTTTCCCCGGGTGCGCTCCGAGGTGCGCAACATCGGCGCGCACCAAGGAGGGCTCCGAAGTGTGCTCCAAGGTGCGCACGATGGCGTGCACCTCTGGTGCGCACGATTCGGAGCTCGGTTTGACCGGGGTGCGCACACCTTGGCTGGGTTGCGCACCTTTTGTGCGCTCCAAGGTGCGCACGAAGTCGGAGCTCGGTTTGCCCCGGGTGCGCACCTTCGCCAGGGTGCGCACCTTGATGCGCACGCCTTGGCTGGGCTGCGCACCTTTCGTGCGCTCCAAGGTGCGCACGAAGTCGGAGCTCGGTTTGCCCCGGGTGCGCACCTTGGTGGGCGCCATGGTGCACTCCGAGGTGCCCAAGATTGGTGCGCACCAAGGAGCGCTCCGAAGTGCGCTCCAAGGTGCGCGCGAAGTCGAAAGTTGGGTTAATTGTCCGATTTGCCTCGGGTGCGCACCTTGCGTGCACCTTCGCCAGGGTGGGCGCCTTGGTGCGCACACCTTGGCTGGGCTGCGCACACCTTGGCACCCGCGTTTCCTTCATTTTAAATTTTTTTTTTTTACAATCTCTCAAGTGGGAAATTCTATAATCTCAACTTTTTTTGCCTTTTCAGGAAACTTTTGAATGGAGCGCATCATTGGTGCGCTCCGAAGTGTGCTCCAAAGCTCTCTCCAGCTGCGTGCACCTGCCCCGGCCGCGCACCCGGCCCCGCCCAGCTTCGCTCACCTGTCCCGGGCGTCTGGTGCGGAACCTTAGAGTAAGAAACATCACCGTGCACCTTGGCCAACGTGCGCGACTCGACCGAGCGCGCACTGGCCGAGGTGCACACCGATTTCACCTGGGTGCGCGCGCAGCACCTCGGGCGCACCGGGGTGCGCGCACAACGCCCGGGTTGCACCGTGGCCTGTGTGCTCGGGGCGCCTCGGGTGCGCGCTCGGTGTCGCCCCCGCGCGCGCGGTAGTGCGGGCAGCGCACCCCGGCCCGGCCCGGCCCCGACGAGAACGCAAACGGGCAAAAGGTTTATTCAAATAGCATTGCGATGCCCGGCGAAAAACTAAAAAAGGGTGCAACACCGGGACTTCCCGGGAGGTCACCCATCCCAGTACTACTTCGGCCCAAGCGCGCTTAACTGCGGAGTTCTGATGGGATCCGGTGCACTAACGCTGGTATGATCGCACCCGTTATGAGCTTGTCGCAGTGTGTACTTAGCAAACCGCGACCCACGTGCGAATCCACCCCGGCCACCCACCCCCGTCGAGGTGCACACCCTCCCTCGCGAAGTGCGCCCCGTTCGCCAAGTGTGAGCCCTGCCCGGGTGCGCGCACCTTGCTAGGGCGTCGGGTGTGCACCCGGCCCGGCCTACGTGCGTGCACCTGTAGGGGGCGTCGTGTGCGTGCAGTGTCCCGTCTGCAACGCGGTGCCCACACACCACCTCGGGCGCAACGACCTGCGCTCACATGTGGGCCGAGTGCACCTTGGTGCATGTTCGGGGCGCCTCGGGTGCACGCTCGATCTTGCCCCGGTGCACCAAGGCGCTCGGTTTGCCCCGGGTGCGCACTTGGTGCAAGGTGGGCACCCAAAATAGGGATCAAGCACCAAAACACAAGTTTCGGGATGCAAAATGGGACCCAAGGACCACAAATGCGTTCCAAGACCCATGATGGGTCCACGAGAACAAAAATGTGTTCCGAGACTTAATAAACAAATATTGGGTTTTAGGAGAAGAAACATGCTCTGATGCCCAAAACGAGAATCGACCCCGAAAAGGCCACAGGCCAAAAGTGGGATGCGAGACAAAAAAAAATGGGACCCGAGGACCAAAATTGGGTTCCCAGGTCGAAGACAGGGCAACCGGACAAGAAACGACCTCTAAGGCTCGAAATGAGTCCCGACGACTAAAACTTGACAAGAAGCACCCATCAGGCACCCAACTCGACACCCATGGGATGCCGACCCACCCGGGCTTCCACCTAGCACACCTTGGCACCCACCCACCCTCGCACCCAACCTCGCACCCAACTTAGCACCTTTGAACCCACATTGGCACTCACCCTGACCCTGGCACCTTGGAACCCACATTGGCACTCACCTTGACCCTGGCACCCACCTTTGCACTCACCTTGGGACCCACCCTGGCTCCCACCTCGGCACCCACCCAGACACCCACCTTGGTTCCTTGGCACCCACCTTGGATCCTTGGCACCCACCCCGACACCCACCTTGGCACGCAACTTGGCTACTTGCCACCCACCTTGGCTCCTTGACGCCCACCCCGACAACCACCCCGTGACCTACCCTGGCTAGGGTTGGTGCACACCCACCCTGGTGCCCACCTTGGCACCCACCCTATGACCCACCTTGGCACGCACCTTAGTACCCACCCCGTTACCCACCCTAGGACCCACCCCGTGACCCACCTTGGCCAGGGTGGGTGCCTTGGTGCGCACAACTTGCCTGGGCTGCACACCAGGGCGGGCTCAAGATGGCACCCGCGTTCCGTTTTTTTCACTATCTTTCAAAACGGAAATTTTAAAATCTCATTTTTTTCTTTTTTTTGCCTTTTCTGGAAATTAGTGAAGGCAGCGCATCAAAGGTGCGCAATGCTGGTGCGAACCCGGGAGCGCTCCGATGTGTGCTCCAAGGTGCGGCGTGCACGAAGTCCGAGCCCGGTTTGCCCCGGGTGCGCACCTCGCGTGCACCTTCGCCGGGGTGAGCACCTTGGCTGGGTTGCGCGCCCTGGTGCGTACCAAGGAGCGCTCTGAAGTGTGCTCCAAGGTGCGGCGTGCACGAAGTCGGAGCCCGGTTTGCCCCGGGTGTGCACCTCGGGTGCGCACCTCGCGTGCACCTTCGCTGCGGTGGGCACCTTGGCTGGGTTGCGCGCCTTGGTGGGCACCATGCAGTGCACGAAGTCGGAGCCCGGTTTGCCCCGGGCGCGCACCTCCGCCAGGGTGGGCACCTTGGTGCGCACAACTTGCCTGGGCTGCGCATCAGGAAGGGCTCAAGATGGCACCCGCGTTCCGTTTTTTTCACTATCTTTCAGAACGGAAATTTTAAAATATCGTTTTTTTTTGCCTTTTCTGGAAATTAGTGAAGGCAGCGCATCAAAGGTGCGCAACGCTGGTGCGAACCTGGGAGCGCTCCGATGTGTGCTCCAAGGTGCGGCGTGCACGAAGTCGGAGCCCGGTTTGCCTCGGGTGCGCCCTGGTGGGCACCATGGTGCGCACCAAGGAGCGCTCCGAAGTGTGCTCCAAGGTGCGGCCTGCACGAAGTCGGAGCCCGGTTTGCCCCGGGTGTGCACCTCGGGTGGGCACCTTGGTGCGCATGCCTTGCCTGGGCTGCGCACCAGGGCGGGCTCAAGATGGCACCCGCGTTCCTTTTTTTTCACTATCTTTCAAAACGGAAATTTTAAAATCTCATTTTTTTTTGCCTTTTTCTGGAAATTAGTGAAGGCAGCGCATCAAAGGTGCGCACCTCGCTGCCCACCACGGTGCGCAACGCCGGTGGGCACCCGGGAGTGCTTCGAAGTGTGCTCCAAGGTGCTGCGTGCACGTTGTCGGAGCCCGGTTTGCCCCGGGTGCGCACCTCGCGTGCACCTTCGTCGGGGTGGGCACCTTGGCTTCGTTTTCCCCGGCTGCGCTCCGAAGCGGGGTTATTGGAGCGCCGCCTCTTTTTTTGTCGGAGCGTTTGGTGGGGTTTCTCGCATTGGCTCTTCCGAGGCCCGGTTGCCACCCTGGCGCGCACGAAGTCGGAAGTAGGGTTAATTGCCCGGGTGCGCACCTTTGCCAGGGTGGCACCTTACCTGGGCTGCGCACCAGGGCGGGCTCAAGATGGCACGCGCGTTCCGTTTTTTTCACTATCTTTCAAAACGGAAATTTTAAAATCTCCTTTTTTTTTTGCCTTTTCTGGAAATTAGTGAAGGCAGCGCATCAAAGGTGCGCACCTCGCTGCCCACCTTGGTGTGCTCTGAGGTGCGCACCCGGGAGCGCTACGAAGTGTGCTCCAAGGTGCGGCGTGCACGTTGTCGGAGCCCGGTTTGCCCCGGGTGCGCACCTCGCCTGCACCTTGGCCGGGGTGGGCACCTTGGCTGGGTTTGCCCAGGGTGCGCTCCGAAGCGGGGTTACTGGAGCGCCCCCTCTTTTTTTGTCAGAGAGTTTGGTGGGGTTTCTCGCATTGGCTCTTCCCAGGCCCGGTTGTTGGGTGCGCTCCCACCCTGGCGCGCGCGAAGTTGGAAGTTGGGTTAATTGCCCGGGCGCGCACCTTCGCCAGGGTGGGCACCTTGGTGCGCAAACCTTGGCTGGGCTGCGCACCAGGGCGGGCTCAAGATGGCACCAGCATTCCCTTTTTCTCACTATCTTTCAAAACGGAAATTTTAAAATCTCGTTTTTTTTTTGCCTTTTATGGAAATTAGTGAAGGCATCGCATCAAAGGTGCGCACCTCGCTGCCCACCTTGGTGTGCTCCGAGGTGCCCACCACGGTGCGCAACGCCGGTGCGAACCCGGGAGCGCCCCGATGTGTGCTCCAAGGTGCGGCGTGCACGAAGTCGGACCCCGGTTTGCCCCGGGTGCGCACCTCGCGTGCACCTTGGTGCGCACACCTTGGCTGGGTTGCGCGGCCTGGTGGGCACCATGGTGCGCACCAAGGAGCGCTCCGAAGTGTGCTCCAAGGTGCGGCGTGCACGAAGTCGGAGCCCGGTTTGCCCCGGGTGCGCACCTTCGCCGCGGTGGGCACCATGGCGTGCACGAAGTCGGAGCCCGGTTTGCCCCGGGTGCGCACCTCGCGTGCACCTTCGCCGGGGTGGGCACCTCGGCTGGGTTGCGCGCCCTGGTGCGCACCAAGGAGCGCTCTGAAGTGTGCTCCAAGGTGCGGCGTGCACGAAGTCGGAGCCCGGTTTGCCCCGGGTGTGCACCTCGGGTGCGCACCTCGCGTGCACCTTCGCTGCGGTGGGCACCTTGGCTGGGTTGCGCGCCTTGGTGGGCACCATGCAGTGCACGAAGTCGGAGCCCGGATTGCCCCGGGCGCGCACCTCCGCCAGGGTGGGCACCTTGGTGCGCACAACTTGCCTGGGCTGCGCACCAGGAAGGGCTCAAGATGGCACCCGCGTTCCGTTTTTTTCACTATCTTTCAGAACGGAAATTTTAAAATCTCGTTTTTTTTTGCCTTTTCTTGAAATTAGTGAAGGCAGCGCATCAAAGGTGCGCAACGCTGGTGCGAACCTGGGAGCGCTCCGATGTGTGCTCCAAGGTGCGGCGTGCACGAAGTCGGACCCCGGTTTGCCCCGGGTGCGCACCTCGCGTGCACCTTGGTGCGCACACCTTGGCTGGGTTGCGCGCCCTGGTGGGCACCATGGTGCGCACCAAGGAGCGCTCCGAAGTGTGCTCCAAGGTGCGGCGTGCACGAAGTCGGAGCCCGGTTTGCCCCGGGTGCGCACCTCGCGTGCACCTTCGCCGCGGTGGGCACCATGGCGTGCACGAAGTCGGAGCCCGGTTTGCCCCGGGTGCGCACCTCGCGTGCACCTTCGCCGGGGTGGGCACCTTGGTGTGCAGACCTTGGCTGGGTTGCGCGCCCTGGTGGGCACCATGGTGCGCACCAAGGAGCGCTCCGAAGTGTGCTCCAAGGTGCGGCCTGCACGAAGTCGGAGCCCGGTTTGCCCCGGGTGTGCACCTCGGGTGGGCACCTTGGTGCGCATGCCTTGCCTGGGCTGCGCACCAGGGCGGGCTCAAGATGGCACCCGCGTTCCTTTTTTTTCACTATCTTTCAAAACGGAAATTTTAAAATCTCATTTTTTTTTGCCTTTTTCTGGAAATTAGTGAAGGCAGCGCATCAAAGGTGCGCACCTCGCTGCCCACCACGGTGCGCAACGCCGGTGGGCACCCGGGAGTGCTTCGAAGTGTGCTCCAAGGTGCTGCGTGCACGTTGTCGGAGCCCGGTTTGCCCCGGGTGCGCACCTCGCGTGCACCTTCGTCGGGGTGGGCACCTTGGCTGGGTTTGCCCCGGCTGCGCTCCGAAGCGGGGTTATTGGAGCGCCGCCTCTTTTTTTGTCGGAGCGTTTGGTGGGGTTTCTCGCATTGGCTCTTCCGAGGCCCGGTTGCCACCCTGGCGCGCACGAAGTCGGAAGTAGGGTTAATTGCCCGGGTGCGCACCTTTGCCAGGGTGGGCACCTTACCTGGGCTGCGCACCAGGGCGGGCTCAAGATGGCACGCGCGTTCCGTTTTTTTCACTATCTTTCAAAACGGAAATTTTAAAATCTCCTTTTTTTTTTGCCTTTTCTGGAAATTAGTGAAGGCAGCGCATCAAAGGTGCGCACCTCGCTGCCCACCTTGGTGTGCTCTGAGGTGCGCACCCGGGAGCGCTACGAAGTGTGCTCCAAGGTGCGGCGTGCACGTTGTCGGAGCCCGGTTTGCCCCGGGTGCGCACCTCGCCTGCACCTTGGCCGGGGTGGGCACCTTGGCTGGGTTTGCCCAGGGTGCGCTCCGAAGCGGGGTTACTGGAGCGCCCCCTCTTTTTTTGTCAGAGCGTTTGGTGGGGTTTCTCGCATTGGCTCTTCCCAGGCCCGGTTGTTGGGTGCGCTCCCACCCTGGCGCGCGCGAAGTTGGAAGTTGGATTAATTGCCCGGGCGCGCACCTTCGCCAGGGTGGGCACCTTGGTGCGCACACCTTGGCTGGGCTGCGCACCAGGGCGGGCTCAAGATGGCACCAGCATTCCCTTTTTCTCACTATCTTTCAAAACGGAAATTTTAAAATCTCGTTTTTTTTTTGCCTTTTATGGAAATTAGTGAAGGCATCGCATCAAAGGTGCGCACCTCGCTGCCCACCTTGGTGTGCTCCGAGGTGCCCACCACGGTGCGCAACGCCGGTGCGAACCCGGGAGCGCCCCGATGTGTGCTCCAAGGTGCGGCGTGCACGAAGTCGGACCCCGGTTTGCCCCGGGTGCGCACCTCGCGTGCACCTTGGTGCGCACACCTTGGCTGGGTTGCGCGGCCTGGTGGGCACCATGGTGCGCACCAAGGAGCGCTCCGAAGTGTGCTCCAAGGTGCGGCGTGCACGAAGTCGGAGCCCGGTTTGCCCCGGGTACGCACCTCGCGTGCACCTTCGCCGGGGTGGGCACCTCGGCTGGGTTGCGCGCCCTGGTGCGCACCAAGGAGCGCTCCGAAGTGTGCTCCAAGGTGCGGCGTGCACGAAGTCGGAGCCCGGTTTGCCCCGGGTGCGCACCTTCGCCGCGGTGCGCACCATGGCGTGCACGAAGTCGGAGCCCGGTTTGCCCCGGGTGCGCACCTCGCGTGCACCTTCGGCGGGGTTGCGCGCCCTGGTGGGCACCATGGTGCGCACCAAGGAGCGCTCCGAAGTGTGCTCCAAGGTGCGGCGTGCACGAAGTCGGAGCCCGGTTTGCCCCGGGTGCGCACCTCGCGTGCACCTTCGGCGGGGTTGCGCGCCCTGGTGGGCACCATGGTGCGCACCAAGGAGCGCTCCGAAGTGTGCTCCAAGGTGCGGCGTGCACGAAGTCGGAGCCCGGTTTGCCCCGGGTGCGCACCTCGCGTGCACCTTCGCCGCGGTGGGCACCATGGCGTGCACGAAGTCGGAGCCCGATTTGCCCCGGGTGCGCACCTCGCGTGCACCTTCGCCGGGGTGGGCACCTCGGCTGGGTTGCGCGCCCTGGTGCGCACCAAGGAGCGCTCCGAAGTGTGCTCCAAGGTGCGGCGTGCACGAAGTCGGAGCCCGGTTTGCCCCGGGTGCGCACCTCGCGTGCACCTTCGCCAGGGTGGGCACCTCGGTGCGCACACCTTCTCAATGTTTTCTTGCCTTTTCTGGAAATTGGTGAAGGCAGCGCATCAAAGGTGCGCACCTCGGTGTGCTCCGAGGTGCGAACCCGAGAGCGCTCCGAGGTGCCCACGAAGTCGAAAGTCGGGTTAATTGCATTGTTTTCCCCGGGTGCGCTCCGAGGTGCGCAACATCGGCGCGCACCAAGGAGGGCTCCGAAGTGTGCTCCAAGGTGCGCACGATGGCGTGCACCTCTGGTGCGCACGATTCGGAGCTCGGTTTGACCGGGGTGCGCACACCTTGGCTGGGTTGCGCACCTTTTGTGCGCTCCAAGGTGCGCACGAAGTCGGAGCTCGGTTTGCCCCGGGTGCGCACCTTCGCCAGGGTGCGCACCTTGATGCGCACGCCTTGGCTGGGCTGCGCACCTTGGTGGGCGCCATGGTGCGCACCTTTCGTGCGCTCCAAGGTGCGCACGAAGTCGGAGCTCGGTTTGCCCCGGGTGCGCACCTTGGTGGGCGCCATGGTGCACTCCGAGGTGCCCAAGATTGGTGCGCACCAAGGAGCGCTCCGAAGTGCGCTCCAAGGTGCGCGCGAAGTCGAAAGTTGGGTTAATTGTCCGGTTTGCCTCGGGTGCGCACCTTGCGTGCACCTTCGCCAGGGTGGGCGCCTTGGTGCGCACACCTTGGCTGGGCTGCGCACACCTTGGCACCCGCGTTTCCTTCATTTTAAATTTTTTTTTTTTACAATCTCTCAAGTGGGAAATTCTATAATCTCAACTTTTTTTGCCTTTTCAGGAAACTTTTGAATGGAGCGCATCATTGGTGCGCTCCGAAGTGTGCTCCAAAGCTCTCTCCAGCTGCGTGCACCTGCCCCGGCCGCGCACCCGGCCCCGCCCAGCTTCGCTCACCTGTCCCGGGCGTCTGGTGCGGAACCTTAGAGTAAGAAACATCACCGTGCACCTTGGCCAACGTGCGCGACTCGACCGAGCGCGCACTGGCCGAGGTGCACACCGATTTCACCTGGGTGCGCGCGCAGCACCTCGGGCGCACCGGGGTGCGCGCACAACGCCCGGGTTGCACCGTGGCCTGTGTGCTCGGGGTGCCTCGGGTGCGCGCTCGGTGTCGCCCCCGCGCGCGCGGTAGTGCGGGCAGCGCACCCCGGCCCGGCCCGGCCCCGACGAGAACGCAAACGGGCAAAAGGTTTATTCAAATAGCATTGCGACGCCCGGCGAAAAACTAAAAAAGGGTGCAACACCGGGACTTCCCGGGAGGTCACCCATCCCAGTACTACTCCGGCCCAAGCGCGCTTAACTGCGGAGTTCTGATGGGATCCGGTGCACTAATGCTGGTATGATCGCACCCGTTATGAGCTTGTCGCAGTGTGTACTTAGCAAACCGCGACCCACGTGCGAATCCACCCCGGCCACCCACCCCCGTCGAGGTGCACACCCTCCCTCGCGAAGTGCGCCCCGTTCGCCAAGTGTGAGCCCTGCCCGGGTGCGCGCACCTTGCTAGGGCGTCGGGTGTGCACCCGGCCCGGCCTACGTGCGTGCACCTGGAGGGGGCGTCATGTGCGTGCAGTGTCCCGTCTGCAACGCGGTGCCCACACACCACCTCGGGCGCAACGACCTGCGCTCACATGTGGGCCGAGTGCACCTTGGTGCATGTTCGGGGCGCCTCGGGTGCACGCTCGATCTTGCCCCGGTGCACCAAGGCGCTCGGTTTGCCCCGGGTGCGCACTTGGTGCAAGGTGGGCACCCAAAATAGGGATCAAGCACCAAAACACAAGTTTCGGGATGCAAAATGGGACCCAAGGACCACAAATGCGTTCCAAGACCCATGATGGGTCCACGAGAACAAAAATGTGTTCCGAGACTTAATAAACAAATATTGGGTTTTAGGAGAAGAAACATGCTCTGATGCCCAAAACGAGAATCGACCCCGAAAAGGCCACAGGCCAAAAGTGGGATGCGAGACAAAAAAAAATGGGACCCGAGGACCAAAATTGGGTTCCCAGGTCGAAGACAGGGCAACCGGACAAGAAACGACCTCTAAGGCTCGAAATGAGTCCCGACGACTAAAACTTGACAAGAAGCACCCATCAGGCACCCAACTCGACACCCATGGGATGCCGACCCACCCGGGCTTCCACCTAGCACACCTTGGCACCCACCCACCCTCGCACCCAACCTCGCACCCAACTTAGCACCTTTGAACCCACATTGGCACTCACCCTGACCCTGGCACCTTGGAACCCACATTGGCACTCACCTTGACCCTGGCACCCACCTTTGCACTCACCTTGGGACCCACCCTGGCTCCCACCTCGGCACCCACCCAGACACCCACCTTGGTTCCTTGGCACCCACCTTGGATCCTTGGCACCCACCCCGACACCCACCTTGGCACGCAACTTGGCTACTTGCCACCCACCTTGGCTCCTTGACGCCCACCCCGACAACCACCCCGTGACCTACCCTGGTTAGGGTTGGTGCACACCCACCCTGGTGCCCACCTTGGCACCCACCCTATGACCCACCTTGGCACGCACCTTAGTACCCACCCCGTTACCCACCCTAGGACCCACCCCGTGACCCACCTTGGCCAGGGTGGGTGCACCCACCCTGGTGCCCACCTTGGCACCCACCCATCCTAGCACCCAGCCTGTGACCGGGCTTGGAACCCAACCTTGCACCCGCACCCGTCTTGGCCAGTGTGGGTGCGCACCCATCCTGGCACCCACGTTGTGACACACCCTTTAACCCACGCACCCTAGCACCCACGTTGGCACCCACCTTGGAACCCAACCTAGCAACTTGGCACCCACCCCGTGACCCACCTTGGCATCCACCATAGCAGTCGCCGACTTGGCACCCACCTCGGCACCCACCTTGACACTTGTGGACCCACCTTGCCACTCACCCTAGCATCGACCCATCCTAGCACCCACCCTGGCACCTTTGCACCCTAGCACTCACCCATCCTAGCACCTAACCTGTGACCCACCTTGACACTCACCCTCGCACCCACCTTGGAACCCAACCTAGCACCCACCCACCCTGACACCAACCCTAGCACCTACCCACCCTTGCACCCACCCTGTGACCCATCTTGGCACCCACCCATCCTACCACTCAACCTATCACCCACCTTCTCACCCACCTTGGCATCCACCTTAGCACCCACCCACACTGGCACCTTGGCACCCACCTCGGGCAAGGTGGGTGCACACCCACCCTGGCACCCAATTTAGAACCCACCGAGCATGTTACCCACCTTGGCACCCACATTGCAGCCCACCCTAGTACCCACCCTATGACCCACATTGGCATCCACACCCTAGCACCCAGGCACCTCGACACCCGCCTTGACACCCACCCTAGCACTGAACCTGTGACCCACCTTGGAACTCACCCTAGAACCCACCCACCCTGTGAACCACCTTGGCATCCACCTTAGCACCCACCCACCTTGGCACCCACTCTAGCACTCACCCATCCTAACACCCAACTTGTTACCCACCTTGGCACCCGCCCTCGCGTCCACCTTGAAACCCACCCTAGCACCCACCCACGCAGGAGCCCACCTTGGCACCCAACCTAACACCCACGCATCCTGGCACCCAACTTGTGACCCACCTTGGAACCCACCCTAGTACCCACCTTTGAACCCACTATATCACCAACCCACCTTGGCACCCACCCTATGACCCTCTTTGGAATCCACCCTAGCACGCACCCACCCTGGCACCCACCATGGAGCGCACCCTAGCACCCACCCACCTCGGCACGCACCTCAACACCCACCTTGGTGTGCGCACTGCGCCAACCTCTCAAAGACCCTATGTGGTGCGCTCCAAAGTGTACACCTTTGGTGCGCTCCAAGGTGCGCACCTTTGGTGCACACCGAGGTGCACACCAAAGTGTGCACCGAGGTGAGCACCAAAGTGCACTCCAGGGTGCACACCAAGGCGTGCACCTTTGGTGCGGTCAATGCAAACGAATTCGGAAGTTGGGGTCGATGTCCTAATCGCTGCTGCAGACTACACGTATGAGAATCGGACAAATAGCTTTATATAGGGGAGGTGTTGCGTTTGATGGGTCGACTCCCCTGGTTGTGTGCACTGCACCAACTTCAAAGACCCTGTCTTGTTTAAGAAGTCAAAAGTTGGGGTGGATGTCCTAATCATTGCTGCAGTCTACGCATGTATGAGAATCAGACAAATAGCTTATATAGGGGAGGTGTTGCATTCGGTGGGTTGACTCCCCTGGTTGTGCGCACTGCGCCAACCTCAAAGACCCCGCATAGCAGAAGAAGTCGGAAGTCGGATTTTGGTGAGCACCAAGGCGTGCACCTTTGGTGCGGTCAACGCAGACGAATTCAAAAGTTGGGGTGGATGTCCTAATCGTTGTTGCAGGCTACACATGTATGAGAATCAGACAAATAGCTTATATAGGGGAGGTGTTGGGTTTGATGGGTCAACTCCCTTGGTTGTGCGCATTACGCCAACCTCAAAGACCTTGTTTTCGTTAAGAAGTCAAAAGTTGGGGTCAATGTCCTAATGGCTCCTGCAGGCTACACATGTATGAGAATCGGACAAATAGCTTATATAGGGGAGGTGTTGGGTTTGATGGGTCGACTCCCCTGGTTGTGCGCATTACGTCAACCTCAAAGACCTTGTTTTCGTTAAGAAGTCAAAAGTTGGGGTCGATGTCCTAATTGCTCCTGTAGACTACACATGTATGAGAATCAGACAAATAGCTTATATAGGGGAGGTGTTGGGTTTGATGGGTTGACTCCCCTAGTTGTTCGCATTACACCAACCTCAAAGACCTTGTTTTCGTTTAGAAGCCGAAAGTTGGGGTCGATGTCCTAATTGCTCCTGCAGGCTACGCATGTATGAGAATCAGACAAATAGCTTATATAGGGGAGGTGTTGGGTTTGATGGGTCGACTCCCCTGGTTGTGCGCATTGCGCCAACCTCAAAGACCCTGCATTGCGGATGAAGTCGAAAGTCAGAGTTTGGTGTGCTACAAGGTGTGGTCGAAGGTGCTCACCTAGGTGTGCACCTTTGGAGCACAGGAAAAGTGCCCTCCAAAAGTGCGCACCTTTGGAGTGCACAAAAGTGCCCTCCAAAAGTGCGCACCTTTGGAGCGCAGAAAAGTGCCCTCCAAAAAGTGCCCTCCAAAAGTGCGCACCTTTGGAGCGCAGAAAAGTGCCCTCCAAAAAGTGCCCTCCAAAAGTGCGCACCTTTGGAGCGCAGAAAAGTGCCCTCCAAAAAGTGCCCTCCAAAAGTGCGCACCTTTGGAGCGCAGAAAAGTGCCCTCCAAAAAGTGCCCTCCAAAAGTGCGCACCTTTGGAGCGCAGAAAAGTGCCCTCCAAAAAGTGCCCTCCAAAAGTGCGCACCTTTGGAGCGCAGAAAAGTGCCCTCCAAAAAGTGCCCTCCAAAAGTGCGCACCTTTGGAGCGCAGAAAAGTGCCCTCCAAAAAGTGCCCTCCAAAAGTGCGCACCTTTGGAGCGCAGAAAAGTGCCCTCCAAAAAGTGCCCTCCAAAAGTGCGCACCTTTGGAGCGCAGAAAAGTGCCCTCCAAAAAGTGCCCTCCAAAAGTGCGCACCTTTGGAGCGCAGAAAAGTGCCCTCCAAAAAGTGCCCTCCAAAAGTGCGCACCTTTGGAGCGCAGAAAAGTGCCCTCCAAAAGTGCGCACTTTTGGTGCGCACCAAGGCGCTGGTTCGGTCGTTGCAGGCGAGTTCGGAAGTTGGGGTCGATGTCCTGAGCGGAGGTGCAAACTACACAGGTGTCGGAATCGGACAAATAGCTTATATAGGGGAGGTGTATGCTTCGATGGGTCGACTCCCCAGGTTGAGCGCACCGCGCCAACCTCAAAGACCCTACGGTATGGATGAAGTCGGAAGTTGGGTCCGATGACCGATTCGATTAGTAGGTATGCTCATGAGGTCGGAATTTGGGTCCGATGACCTGCCATGTGCAGGAAGGCGAATGTTGACACTGTGCGTTGCAAGGTGCACACCAAGGCGCTGGTGCGGTCTTTTTAGTCGAGTTCGGAAGTTGGGGTCGATGTCCTGATCGGAGGTGCAAGCTACACAGGTGTGGGAATCGGACAAATAGCTTATATAGGGGAGGTGTATGCTTCGTTGGGTCGACTCCCCGGGTTGAGCGCACCGCGCCAACCTCAAAGACCCTACGGTATGGATGAAGTCGGAAGTTGGGTCCGATGACCGATTCGATATGTAGGCATACTCGCGAGGTCGGAATTTGGGTCCGATGACCTGCCACGTGCAGGAAGGCGAATGTTGGCACTGTGCGTTGCAAGGTGCGCACCAAGGCGCTGGTTCGGTCGTTGGAGGCGAGTTCGGAAGTTGGGGTCGATGTCTTGATCGGAGGTGCAAACTACACAGGTGTGGGAATCGGACAAATAGCTTATATAGGGGAGGTGTATGCTTCGTTGGGTCGACTCCCCGGGTTGAGCGCACCGCGCCAACCTCAAAGACCCTACGGTATGGATGAAGTCGGAAGTTGGGTCCGATGACCGATTCGATATGTAGGCATACTCGCGAGGTCGGAATTTGGGTCCGATGACCTGCCATGTGCAGGAAGGCGAATGTTGGGACTGTGCGTCGCAAGGTGCGCACCAAGGCGCTGGTGCCGTCGTTGCAGTCGAGTTCGGAAGTTGGGGTCGATGTCCTGGTCAGAGGTGCAAACTACACAGGTGTGGGAATCGGACAAATAGCTTATATAGGGGAGGTGTATGCTTCGATGGGTCGACTCCCTGGGTTGAGCGCACCGCGCCAACCTCAAAGACCCTACAGTATGGATGAAGTCGGAAGTTGGGTCCGATGACCGATTCGATACGTAGGCATATTGGCGAGGTCTGAATTTGTGTCCGATGACCTGCCATGCGCAGGAAGGCGGAATTTGGGTCCGATGACCGAGTTGATGGCGTGCCATGCGCAGAAAGGCGGAATTTGGGTCCGATGACCGAGTTGATGTTGATGGCCCGCCATGCACAGGAAGGCGGAATTTGGGTCCGATGACCGATTTGAAGGCGTGCCATACGCAAAAAGGCGGAGTTTGGGTCCGATGACCGAGTTGATATTGATGGCCCGCCATGCGCAGGAAGGCGGAATTTGGGTCCGATGACCTGACATACGCATGGAGTCCGACTCGGGGGCCGATGTTCGATTCGATGACTTGCATTGTGGGTAAAGTCGGAAGTTGTGGTCTTTGACCCGATTCGATGACCAGACTTCGGCTGCTTGAGAATCGGACAAATAACTTATATAGGGGAGGTAGTGTTCTCGAGCATCCTCCCCCCGTGCCCGTTTATGTCGATTGATGCTGGTGCTCGACTGGTTGGAGCGCTCGGATGCAAAAATCTTGCACCAGGATTTATCGATTGTGATGGACACGGCAAGTCTCCTGATTGCTATGCAGGAGCTCATCGTGAATCTCTATGCGGCCTTGGTATGGACTCGACCTGCGGAATGGTTCGGCAATGGTAGTCGCTCCAACACGTCCTTGCAATGGCCACAGAGGTGATTCGACTAGAGCTCCAGTCTAGCTTTTGGGTTGCTTGGCGGACTGGTATAGCCGCGATCGAGTTCCGGCCATGAACGTTTTAGATAGCTCTTGGGCTTTCTGGGACGGAAGTCGGAAGTTTGGGCTGTTGTCCGATTTGATGACCATTCTTCGGATGTGTGAGAATCGGACAAATAACTTATATAGGGGACTGTGTTGTCTCACGCAGCCCCCTCCGTGCCCCTCTATCTCGACCGATGTTGGTGCTTGAAAGGGTTGGGATCGCTCGGATTTATAAACGTGCACCACCATTTGTCGAGTGTGAGGGACGCGGCAGGTCTCCTAAATGCTATGCGGGCGCTCTCTGAGAATCTCTATCCGGCCTCGACACAGACTAGTCTTGCTGAATGGTTTGGCACTGGTAGTCGATCCAACACGTCGTTGTTGTGGCCGCCTAGGCGATTCGATTCGAGCCCCCGTCTAGCTTTTGGGTTGCTTGGCGGATTTTGCCCTATCCGCAAGTGAGCTCGGTCCCTAAACGTTCGAGAAACCCGATTGCTATGCGCCGACTCTCTTTCTTGCGAGCCTCCATCTAGCTTTTGGGTCTCTACGGAACGGAAGTCGGAATCTGGGACCGTTGTTTGATTCGACGAGGCAGACTACGGTTGTGCGAGAATCGGACAAATAACTTATATAGGGGAGGTGTTGACTGGAGCATTCTCCCCCGTGCCCCTCTAACTCGACCAATGCTGGCGCTCGAACGGTGGTAGCGCTCGGATTTTCATTGAGCGCCAGCATTGGTCGATTTAGAGGGGCATGCGAGATTCCCGAATGCTATGCGAGGGCTCTAACGGAAATGTCTATTGGTTTCGGTATGGATGCAATTGCGAGTGGTTCGGCAAAGGTAGTCGTTCCGATGCGTCCATGTCGTGGCCAAATCGATAATTCGATTTGAGCCCTCGTATAGCATTTGGGTCTCTCGATGTGATTCCGCATTCCAGTCCCTTTGGGCACTGCTTGAGCCGCATCCCAGGGGGTTCCCTTCCCAATAATCTGCCTCGCAACCCGATTGCTATGCGGTGAGGCTCCTCGGCCGCCTCGGAACTATCTGTGTATCAGACGCATCGCGGGATAAGGGGTTGGCAACGGTAGTCGCCCCAAGCGCGTCCGATGCTTGGACCATTCCGAGGCGGCCCTGAAGCCTCTTCCGTCTAGCCGTTGGGTCCTTCTCGCCGCATCCCTCGCCTCGCACCCCGATTGCTATGCGGTGAGGCTCCTCGGCCGCCTCGGAACTATCTGTGTATCGGACGCGTCGCGGGATAAGGGGTTGTCACTGGTAGTCGCCCCAAGCGCGTCCGATGCTTGGACCATTCCGAGGCGGCCCTGAAGCCTCTTCCGTCTAGCCGTTGGGTCCTTCTCGCCGCATCCCTCGCCTCGCACCCCGATTGCTATGCGGTGAGGCTCCTCGGCCGCCTCGGAACTATCTGTGTATCGGACGCGTCGCGGGATAAGGGGTTGTCATTGGTAGTCGCCCCAAGCGCGTCCGATGCTTGGACCATTCCGAGGCGGCCCTGAAGCCTCTTCCGTCTAGCCGTTGGGTCCTTCTCGCCGCATCCCTCGCCTCGCACCCCGATTGCTATGCGGTGAGGCTCCTCGGCCGCCTCGGAACTATCTGTGTATCGGACGCGTCGCGGGATAAGGGGTTGTCACTGGTAGTCGCCCCAAGCGCGTCCGATGCTTGGACCATTCCGAGGCGGCCCTGAAGCCTCTTCCGTCTAGCCGTTGGGTCCTTCTCGCCGCATCCCTCGCCTCGCACCCCGATTGCTATGCGGTGAGGCTCCTCGGCCGCCTCGGAACTATCTGTGTATCGGACGCGTCGCGGGATAAGGGGTTGTCACTGGTAGTCGCCCCAAGCGCGTTCGATGCTTGGACCATTCCGAGGCGGCCCTGAAGCCTCTTCCGTCTAGCCGTTGGGTCCTTCTCGCCGCATCCCTCGCCTCGCACCCCGATTGCTATGCGGTGAGGCTCCTCGGCCGCCTTGGAACTATCTGTGTATCGGACGCGTCGCGGGATAAGGGGTTGTCACTGGTAGTCGCCCCAAGCGCGTCCGATGCTTGGACCATTCCGAGGCGGACCCGAAGCCTCTTCCGTCTAGCCGTTGGGTCCTTCTCGCCGCATCCTTCGCCTCGCACCCCGATTGCTATGCGGTGAGGCTCCTCGGCCGCCTCGGAACTATCTGTGTATCGGACGCGTCGCGGGATAAGGGGTTGTCACTGGTAGTCGCCCCAAGCGCGTCCGATGCTTGGACCATTCCGAGGCGGACCCGAAGCCTCTTCCGTCTAGCCGTTGGGTCCTTCTCGCCGCATCCCTCGCCTCGCACCCCGATTGCTATGCGGTGAGGCTCCTCGGCCGCCTTGGAACTATCTGTGTATCGGACGCGTCGCGGGATAAGGGGTTGTCACTGGTAGTCGCCCCAAGCGCGTCCGATGCTTGGACCATTCCGAGGCGGACCCGAAGCCTCTTCCGTCTAGCCGTTGGGTCCTTCTCGCCGCATCCCTCGCCTCGCACCCCGATTGCTATGCGGTGAGGCTCCTCGGCCGCCTTGGAACTATCTGTGTATCGGACGCGTCGCGGGATAAGGGGTTGTCACTGGTAGTCGCCCCAAGCGCGTCCGATGCTTGGACCATTCCGAGGCGGACCCGAAGCCTCTTCCGTCTAGCCGTTGGGTCCTTCTCGCCGCATCCCTCGCCTCGCACCCCGATTGCTATGCGGTGAGGCTCCTCGGCCGCCTTGGAACTATCTGTGTATCGGACGCGTCGCGGGATAAGGGGTTGTCACTGGTAGTCGCCCCAAGCGCGTCCGATGCTTGGACCATTCCGAGGCGGCCCCGAAGCCTCTTCCGTCTAGCCGTTGGGTCCTTCTCGCCGCATCCCTCGCCTCGCACCCCGATTGCTATGCGGTGAGGCTCCTCGGCCGCCTTGGAACTATCTGTGTATCGGACGCGTCGCGGGATAAGGGGTTGTCACTGGTAGTCGCCCCAAGCGCGTCCGATGCTTGGACCATTCCGAGGCGGCCCCGAAGCCTCTTCCGTGTAGCCGTTGGGTCCTTCTCGCCGCATCCCTCGCCTCGCACCCCGATTGCTATGCGGTGAGGCTCCTCGGCCGCCTTGGAACTATCTGTGTATCGGACGCGTCGCGGGATAAGGGGTTGTCACTGGTAGTCGCCCCAAGCGCGTCCGATGCTTGGACCATTCCGAGGCGGACCTGAAGCCTCTTCCCTCTAGCCGTTGGGGCTTTCTCGCCGCATCCCTCGCCTCGCACCCTGATTGCTATGCTGTGAGGCTCCTCGGCCGCCTTGGAACTATCTGTGTATCGGACGCATCGCGGGATAAGGGGTTGGCAGTGGTAGTCGCCCCAAGCGCATCCGATGCTTGGACCATTCCGAGGCGGCCCTGCAGCCTCTTCCGTCTAGCCGTTGGGGCCATCTCGCCGCATCCCCCACCTCGCACCACGATTGCTATGCGGTGAGGCTCCTTGGCCGCCTCGGAACTATCTGTGTATCGGACGCATCGCGGGATAAGGGGTTGTCACTGGTAGTCGCCCCAAGCGCGTCCGATGCTTGGACTATTCCGAGGCGGCCCTGCAGCCTCTTCCGTCTAGCCGTTGGGGCCATCTCGCTGCATCCCCCACCTCCTCGGCCGCCTCGGAACTATCTGTGTATCGGACGCATCGCGGGATAAGGGGTTGGCAGTGGTAGTCGCCCCAAGCGCGTCCGATGCTTGGACTATTCCGAGGCAGCCCTGCAGCCTCTTCCGTCTAGCCTTTGGGGCCATCTCGCCGCATCCCTCGCCTCGCACCCCGATTGCTATGCGGTGAGGCTCCTCGGCCGCCTGGGAACTATCTTCGTATCGGACGCATCGCGGGATAAGGGGTTGTCACTGGTAGTCGCCCCAAGCGCGTCCGATGCTTGGACTATTCCGAGGCGGCCCTGTGGCCTCTTCCGTCTAGCCGTTGGGGCCATCTCGCCGCATCCCCCACCTCGCACCCCGATTGCTATGCGGTGAGGCTCTTCGGCCGCCTTGGAACTATCTTCGTATCGGACGCATCGCGGGATAAGGGGTTGTCACTGGTAGTGGCCCCAAGCGCGTCCGATGCTTGGACTATTCCGAGGCGGCCCTGCAGCCTCTTCCGTCTAGCCGTTGGGGCCATCTCGCCGCATCCCCCACCTCGCACCCCGATTGCTATGCGGTGAGGCTCCTCGGCCGCCTTGGAACTATCTTCGTATCGGACGCATCGCGGGATAAGGGGTTGTCACTGGTAGTCGCCCCAAGCGCGTCCGATGCTTGGACTATTCCGACGCGGCCCTGTGGCCTCTTCCGTCTAGCCGTTGGGGCCATCTCGCCGCATCCCCCACCTCGCACCCCGATTGCTATGCGGTGAGGCTCCTCGGCCGCCTTGGAACCATCTTCGTATCGGACGCATCGCGGGATAGGGGGCTGTCACTGGTAGTCGCCCCAAGCGTGTCCGATGCTTGGACCATTCCTAGGCGGCCCTGAAGCCTCTTCCGTCTAGCCGTTGGGGCCTTCCCGCCCCATCCCTCGCCTCGCACCCCCGATTGCTATGCGGTGAGGCTCCTCGGCCGCCTTGGAACCATCTGTGTATCGGACGCATCGCGGGATAAGGGGTTGGCACTGGCAGTCGCCCCAAGCGCGTCCGATGCTTGGACCATTCCGAGGTGGCCCTGAAGCCTCTTCCGTCTAGCCGTTGGGGCCTTCCCGCCCCATCCCTCGCCTCGCACCCCGATTGATATGCGGTGAGGCTCCTCGGCCGCCTTGGAACTATCTGTGTATCGGACGCATCGCGGGATAAGGGGTTGGCACTGGTAGTCGTCCCAATCGCATCCGATGCTTGGACCATTCCGAGGCGGCCCTGCAGCCTCTTCCGTTTAGCCGTCGGGGCCTTCCCGCCGCATCCCTCGCCTCGCATCCCGATTCCTATGCGGTGAGTCTTCTCGGCCGCCGCGGAACTATACCTGTTATTGCTACTGCATCCTTCGGCTGGTAACCTCCTCTGCCGCCTTGGAACGTTCTCTTTGTCGGACGCGTCGCGGGATAAGGGGTTGGCACTGGTAGTCGCCCCAAGCGCGCCCGATGCATAGACCGCTCCGAGTCGACCTTGCTTTCAGCCTCTCACATGCATAGACCTCTCTGAGTCGACCCTGCAGCCTCTCACGTTTAGCCTTTGGAATCTCGCCTCACAACATGATTGCTATCCTTGATGCATCCCTTGCCTCGAGCCCTGATTGCTTTCTTGGCTGCATCCCTCCTCTCCTCACAGCCCGGTTGTCATCACTGCTTCATCCGTCGCTTCATGCATTCTGGCTGCTGGGCCCTTCCCACCGCACACCTCGATTGCTATCTCTTCTGCATCACACACCCCGATTGCTATCTCTGCTACATCCCTCGGCTCTCACTTCTGCATCCTTCGCCTCACACCTCGATTGCTATCAATGCTGCATCCGTAACCTCACACCCCGATTGCTATGCGGGGAGGCTCCTTGGCCGCCTTGGAAATTTCTGTGTGTCGGACGCACCGCGGGATAAGGGGTTGGCACTGGTAGTCGCCCCAAGTGCGCCCGATTCTTAGACCGCTTCGAGGTGACCTCGTAGCCTCTTTCGTCCAGGCTTCCTGCCTTCAACGCCCTTTTTACACCTCGATTGCTATGCGCGGGCTCGTTGGCGTCTATCACCTCTCTGCGAAGAGTGGCACGATGATTGTTGGGGTAAATCGTAGCAGTCCGATCTCTGGCCTTGGGCCATTGTGAGGGCTGATCGATTTCCTGTGCGCATCTCGTGTTCGCCCAGTAACAGACTCGACGACTTGTAATCGGTCTTGTTCCCGATTGTTCCTGGAGGTAGTCTTCGGAACTCTTGGATTTGACCTGTCACTCGAACTGTCCTCTTCCGAGGATGCTTGTGTGTGTGTGCTTGTGCCATTTCCTTGGCGGTATTAACGAGATATTAAAGAGCGGAGTGAGCGCCTCGCCCAGCTATGTTTGGGGCTCTCACTCCCTTACCCGGTGTGCGACCGCTTTGCACGTAGGTTGCGGAGCATCGCGACTCTTTCGATGTTTGGCGGTTGTCTTCCGGTGATGCGTTGGTCCCGAAGTGCACGTTACTAGCATTTCTGCCATTGTTCTCGATCTTTGGCACGTTCCTTCGTTGCAATTGGATATATATCTCCGTTTATACGCGCAGGCTTCTCCCGCCTATTCAGCGCTGTCCCACTCTCAGCACTCTCGTGGTCTCCTTGGCTTCTCTCTCCCGTGAGCGAGCTCTCTTCTCGAGTCTTTTCCATGTCCCATGGAGGTTGCCTTGCGAAATTCGGGCACACAAACGTGACCGGATAAGAGCGGAATTGCCTATGAGGAGAAGCTCACCTTAGGGAGCAGCAATGCCGAGTGTTTCGACAGAGGGTAGAGGGGGCGTTGTTTGGGCGGTTGCACAAAAGAGTGCTACGTTTGCACTGAAGGTTGCTTCTTCGTCTCCGACGAACTCTTCGAGGCAAAAAAGCTTGTTTACGGGGTCGAGGTGGGACTGTTCGTGCGAGTTGCGCCACCAAAAGTGCGTAGGGGGCATATACCTGGGAAATGGATGTCTCTGAGTGGCCTTACTCGGTCGCGTGCACGGTGCATTCTCTAACGGCAGGACTGTCGCGAGCATGTGCGGTTCGGATGTTTTCGGGTAAAGGGTTCCGTACGGGATGTTCTTCCCAGG
>NW_026728887.1:40000-62500 GCF_030272615.1 Cryptomeria japonica | reverse complement strand
GTGTGCTCCAAGGTGCGGCGTGCACATTGTCGGAGCCCGGTTTGCCCCGGGTGCGCACCTCGCCTGCACCTTGGCCGGGGTGGGCACCTTGGCTGGGTTTGCCCAGGGTGCGCTCCGAAGCGGGGTTACTGGAGCGCCCCCTCTTTTTTTGTCAGAGCGTTTGGTGGGGTTTCTCGCATTGGCTCTTCCCAGGCCCGGTTGTTGGGTGCGCTCCCACCCTGGCGCGCGCGAAGTTGGAAGTTGGGTTAATTGCCCGGGCGCGCACCTTCGCCAGGGTGGGCACCTTGGTGCGCACACCTTGGCTGGGCTGCGCACCAGGGCGGGCTCAAGATGGCACCAGCATTCCCTTTTTCTCACTATCTTTCAAAACGGAAATTTTAAAATCTCGTTTTTTTTTTGCCTTTTATGGAAATTAGTGAAGGCATCGCATCAAAGGTGCGCACCTCGCTGCCCACCTTGGTGTGCTCCGAGGTGCCCACCACGGTGCGCAACGCCGGTGCGAACCCGGGAGCGCCCCGATGTGTGCTCCAAGGTGCGGCGTGCACGAAGTCGGACCCCGGTTTGCCCCGGGTGCGCACCTCGCGTGCACCTTGGTGCGCACACCTTGGCTGGGTTGCGCGGCCTGGTGGGCACCATGGTGCGCACCAAGGAGCGCTCCGAAGTGTGCTCCAAGGTGCGGCGTGCACGAAGTCGGAGCCCGGTTTGCCCCGGGTACGCACCTCGCGTGCACCTTCGCCGGGGTGGGCACCTCGGCTGGGTTGCGCGCCCTGGTGCGCACCAAGGAGCGCTCCGAAGTGTGCTCCAAGGTGCGGCGTGCACGAAGTCGGAGCCCGGTTTGCCCCGGGTGCGCACCTTCGCCGCGGTGCGCACCATGGCGTGCACGAAGTCGGAGCCCGGTTTGCCCCGGGTGCGCACCTCGCGTGCACCTTCGGCGGGGTTGCGCGCCCTGGTGGGCACCATGGTGCGCACCAAGGAGCGCTCCGAAGTGTGCTCCAAGGTGCGGCGTGCACGAAGTCGGAGCCCGGTTTGCCCCGGGTGCGCACCTCGCGTGCACCTTCGGCGGGGTTGCGCGCCCTGGTGGGCACCATGGTGCGCACCAAGGAGCGCTCCGAAGTGTGCTCCAAGGTGCGGCGTGCACGAAGTCGGAGCCCGGTTTGCCCCGGGTGCGCACCTCGCGTGCACCTTCGCCGCGGTGGGCACCATGGCGTGCACGAAGTCGGAGCCCGGTTTGCCCCGGGTGCGCACCTCGCGTGCACCTTCGCCGGGGTGGGCACCTCGGCTGGGTTGCGCGCCCTGGTGCGCACCAAGGAGCGCTCCGAAGTGTGCTCCAAGGTGCGGCGTGCACGAAGTCGGAGCCCGGTTTGCCCCGGGTGCGCACCTCGCGTGCACCTTCGCCAGGGTGGGCACCTCGGTGCGCACACCTTCTCAATGTTTTCTTGCCTTTTCTGGAAATTGGTGAAGGCAGCGCATCAAAGGTGCGCACCTCGGTGTGCTCCGAGGTGCGAACCCGAGAGCGCTCCGAGGTGCCCACGAAGTCGAAAGTCGGGTTAATTGCATTGTTTTCCCCGGGTGCGCTCCGAGGTGCGCAACATCGGCGCGCACCAAGGAGGGCTCCGAAGTGTGCTCCAAGGTGCGCACGATGGCGTGCACCTCTGGTGCGCACGATTCGGAGCTCGGTTTGACCGGGGTGCGCACACCTTGGCTGGGTTGCGCACCTTTTGTGCGCTCCAAGGTGCGCACGAAGTCGGAGCTCGGTTTGCCCCGGGTGCGCACCTTCGCCAGGGTGCGCACCTTGATGCGCACGCCTTGGCTGGGCTGCGCACCTTGGTGGGCGCCATGGTGCGCACCTTTCGTGCGCTCCAAGGTGCGCACGAAGTCGGAGCTCGGTTTGCCCCGGGTGCGCACCTTGGTGGGCGCCATGGTGCACTCCGAGGTGCCCAAGATTGGTGCGCACCAAGGAGCGCTCCGAAGTGCGCTCCAAGGTGCGCGCGAAGTCGAAAGTTGGGTTAATTGTCCGGTTTGCCTCGGGTGCGCACCTTGCGTGCACCTTCGCCAGGGTGGGCGCCTTGGTGCGCACACCTTGGCTGGGCTGCGCACACCTTGGCACCCGCGTTTCCTTCATTTTAAATTTTTTTTTTTTACAATCTCTCAAGTGGGAAATTCTATAATCTCAACTTTTTTTGCCTTTTCAGGAAACTTTTGAATGGAGCGCATCATTGGTGCGCTCCGAAGTGTGCTCCAAAGCTCTCTCCAGCTGCGTGCACCTGCCCCGGCCGCGCACCCGGCCCCGCCCAGCTTCGCTCACCTGTCCCGGGCGTCTGGTGCGGAACCTTAGAGTAAGAAACATCACCGTGCACCTTGGCCAACGTGCGCGACTCGACCGAGCGCGCACTGGCCGAGGTGCACACCGATTTCACCTGGGTGCGCGCGCAGCACCTCGGGCGCACCGGGGTGCGCGCACAACGCCCGGGTTGCACCGTGGCCTGTGTGCTCGGGGCGCCTCGGGTGCGCGCTCGGTGTCGCCCCCGCGCGCGCGGTAGTGCGGGCAGCGCACCCCGGCCCGGCCCGGCCCCGACGAGAACGCAAACGGGCAAAAGGTTTATTCAAATAGCATTGCGATGCCCGGCGAAAAACTAAAAAAGGGTGCAACACCGGGACTTCCCGGGAGGTCACCCATCCCAGTACTACTCCGGCCCAAGCGCGCTTAACTGCGGAGTTCTGATGGGATCCGGTGCACTAACGCTGGTATGATCGCACCCGTTATGAGCTTGTCGCAGTGTGTACTTAGCAAACCGCGACCCACGTGCGAATCCACCCCGGCCACCCACCCCCGTCGAGGTGCACACCCTCCCTCGCGAAGTGCGCCCCGTTCGCCAAGTGTGAGCCCTGCCCGGGTGCGCGCACCTTGCTAGGGCGTCGGGTGTGCACCCGGCCCGGCCTACGTGCGTGCACCTGTAGGGGGCGTCGTGTGCGTGCAGTGTCCCGTCTGCAACGCGGTGCCCACACACCACCTCGGGCGCAACGACCTGCGCTCACATGTGGGCCGATTGCACCTTGGTGCATGTTCGGGGCGCCTCGGGTGCACGCTCGATCTTGCCCCGGTGCACCAAGGCGCTCGGTTTGCCCCGGGTGCGCACTTGGTGCAAGGTGGGCACCCAAAATAGGGATCAAGCACCAAAACACAAGTTTCGGGATGCAAAATGGGACCCAAGGACCACAAATGCGTTCCAAGACCCATGATGGGTCCACGAGAACAAAAATGTGTTCCGAGACTTAATAAACAAATATTGGGTTTTAGGAGAAGAAACATGCTCTGATGCCCAAAACGAGAATCGACCCCGAAAAGGCCACAGGCCAAAAGTGGGATGCGAGACAAAAAAAAATGGGACCCGAGGACCAAAATTGGGTTCCCAGGTCGAAGACAGGGCAACCGGACAAGAAACGACCTCTAAGGCTCGAAATGAGTCCCGACGACTAAAACTTGACAAGAAGCACCCATCAGGCACCCAACTCGACACCCATGGGATGCCGACCCACCCGGGCTTCCACCTAGCACACCTTGGCACCCACCCACCCTCGCACCCAACCTCGCACCCAACTTAGCACCTTTGAACCCACATTGGCACTCACCCTGACCCTGGCACCTTGGAACCCACATTGGCACTCACCTTGACCCTGGCACCCACCTTTGCACTCACCTTGGGACCCACCCTGGCTCCCACCTCGGCACCCACCCAGACACCCACCTTGGTTCCTTGGCACCCACCTTGGATCCTTGGCACCCACCCCGACACCCACCTTGGCACGCAACTTGGCTACTTGCCACCCACCTTGGCTCCTTGACGCCCACCCCGACAACCACCCCGTGACCTACCCTGGCTAGGGTTGGTGCACACCCACCCTGGTGCCCACCTTGGCACCCACCCTATGACCCACCTTGGCACGCACCTTAGTACCCACCCCGTTACCCACCCTAGGACCCACCCCGTGACCCACCTTGGCCAGGGTGGGTGCCTTGGTGCGCACAACTTGCCTGGGCTGCACACCAGGGAGGGCTCAAGATGGCACCCGCGTTCCGTTTTTTTCACTATCTTTCAAAACGGAAATTTTAAAATCTCATTTTTTTCTTTTTTTTGCCTTTTCTGGAAATTAGTGAAGGCAGCGCATCAAAGGTGCGCAATGCTGGTGCGAACCCGGGAGCGCTCCGATGTGTGCTCCAAGGTGCGGCGTGCACGAAGTCCGAGCCCGGTTTGCCCCGGGTGCGCACCTCGCGTGCACCTTCGCCGGGGTGAGCACCTTGGCTGGGTTGCGCGCCCTGGTGCGTACCAAGGAGCGCTCTGAAGTGTGCTCCAAGGTGCGGCGTGCACGAAGTCGGAGCCCGGTTTGCCCCGGGTGTGCACCTCGGGTGCGCACCTCGCGTGCACCTTCGCTGCGGTGGGCACCTTGGCTGGGTTGCGCGCCTTGGTGGGCACCATGCAGTGCACGAAGTCGGAGCCCGGTTTGCCCCGGGCGCGCACCTCCGCCAGGGTGGGCACCTTGGTGCGCACAACTTGCCTGGGCTGCGCATCAGGAAGGGCTCAAGATGGCACCCGCGTTCCGTTTTTTTCACTATCTTTCAGAACGGAAATTTTAAAATATCGTTTTTTTTTGCCTTTTCTGGAAATTAGTGAAGGCAGCGCATCAAAGGTGCGCAACGCTGGTGCGAACCTGGGAGCGCTCCGATGTGTGCTCCAAGGTGCGGCGTGCACGAAGTCGGAGCCCGGTTTGCCTCGGGTGCGCCCTGGTGGGCACCATGGTGCGCACCAAGGAGCGCTCCGAAGTGTGCTCCAAGGTGCGGCCTGCACGAAGTCGGAGCCCGGTTTGCCCCGGGTGTGCACCTCGGGTGGGCACCTTGGTGCGCATGCCTTGCCTGGGCTGCGCACCAGGGCGGGCTCAAGATGGCACCCGCGTTCCTTTTTTTTCACTATCTTTCAAAACGGAAATTTTAAAATCTCATTTTTTTTTGCCTTTTTCTGGAAATTAGTGAAGGCAGCGCATCAAAGGTGCGCACCTCGCTGCCCACCACGGTGCGCAATGCCGGTGGGCACCCGGGAGTGCTTCGAAGTGTGCTCCAAGGTGCTGCGTGCACGTTGTCGGAGCCCGGTTTGCCCCGGGTGCGCACCTCGCGTGCACCTTCGTCGGGGTGGGCACCTTGGCTTGGTTTGCCCCGGCTGCGCTCCGAAGCGGGGTTATTGGAGCGCCGCCTCTTTTTTTGTCGGAGCGTTTGGTGGGGTTTCTCGCATTGGCTCTTCCGAGGCCCGGTTGCCACCCTGGCGCGCACGAAGTCGGAAGTAGGGTTAATTGCCCGGGTGCGCACCTTTGCCAGGGTGGCACCTTACCTGGGCTGCGCACCAGGGCGGGCTCAAGATGGCACGCGCGTTCCGTTTTTTTCACTATCTTTCAAAACGGAAATTTTAAAATCTCCTTTTTTTTTTGCCTTTTCTGGAAATTAGTGAAGGCAGCGCATCAAAGGTGCGCACCTCGCTGCCCACCTTGGTGTGCTCTGAGGTGCGCACCCGGGAGCGCTACGAAGTGTGCTCCAAGGTGCGGCGTGCACGTTGTCGGAGCCCGGTTTGCCCCGGGTGCGCACCTCGCCTGCACCTTGGCCGGGGTGGGCACCTTGGCTGGGTTTGCCCAGGGTGCGCTCCGAAGCGAGGTTACTGGAGCGCCCCCTCTTTTTTTGTCAGAGAGTTTGGTGGGGTTTCTCGCATTGGCTCTTCCCAGGCCCGGTTGTTGGGTGCGCTCCCACCCTGGCGCGCGCGAAGTTGGAAGTTGGGTTAATTGCCCGGGCGCGCACCTTCGCCAGGGTGGGCACCTTGGTGCGCAAACCTTGGCTGGGCTGCGCACCAGGGCGGGCTCAAGATGGCACCAGCATTCCCTTTTTCTCACTATCTTTCAAAACGGAAATTTTAAAATCTCGTTTTTTTTTTGCCTTTTATGGAAATTAGTGAAGGCATCGCATCAAAGGTGCGCACCTCGCTGCCCACCTTGGTGTGCTCCGAGGTGCCCACCACGGTGCGCAACGCCGGTGCGAACCCGGGAGCGCCCCGATGTGTGCTCCAAGGTGCGGCGTGCACGAAGTCGGACCCCGGTTTGCCCCGGGTGCGCACCTCGCGTGCACCTTGGTGCGCACACCTTGGCTGGGTTGCGCGGCCTGGTGGGCACCATGGTGCGCACCAAGGAGCGCTCCGAAGTGTGCTCCAAGGTGCGGCGTGCACGAAGTCGGAGCCCGGTTTGCCCCGGGTGCGCACCTTCGCCGCGGTGGGCACCATGGCGTGCACGAAGTCGGAGCCCGGTTTGCCCCGGGTGCGCACCTCGCGTGCACCTTCGCCGGGGTGGGCACCTCGGCTGGGTTGCGCGCCCTGGTGCGCACCAAGGAGCGCTCTGAAGTGTGCTCCAAGGTGCGGCGTGCACGAAGTCGGAGCCCGGTTTGCCCCGGGTGTGCACCTCGGGTGCGCACCTCGCGTGCACCTTCGCTGCGGTGGGCACCTTGGCTGGGTTGCGCGCCTTGGTGGGCACCATGCAGTGCACGAAGTCGGAGCCCGGATTGCCCCGGGCGCGCACCTCCGCCAGGGTGGGCACCTTGGTGCGCACAACTTGCCTGGGCTGCGCACCAGGAAGGGCTCAAGATGGCACCCGCGTTCCGTTTTTTTCACTATCTTTCAGAACGGAAATTTTAAAATCTCGTTTTTTTTTGCCTTTTCTGGAAATTAGTGAAGGCAGCGCATCAAAGGTGCGCAACGCTGGTGCGAACCTGGGAGCGCTCCGATGTGTGCTCCAAGGTGCGGCGTGCACGAAGTCGGACCCCGGTTTGCCCCGGGTGCGCACCTCGCGTGCACCTTGGTGCGCACACCTTGGCTGGGTTGCGCGCCCTGGTGGGCACCATGGTGCGCACCAAGGAGCGCTCCGAAGTGTGCTCCAAGGTGCGGCGTGCACGAAGTCGGAGCCCGGTTTGCCCCGGGTGCGCACCTCGCGTGCACCTTCGCCGCGGTGGGCACCATGGCGTGCACGAAGTCGGAGCCCGGTTTGCCCCGGGTGCGCACCTCGCGTGCACCTTCGCCGGGGTGGGCACCTTGGTGTGCAGACCTTGGCTGGGTTGCGCGCCCTGGTGGGCACCATGGTGCGCACCAAGGAGCGCTCCGAAGTGTGCTCCAAGGTGCGGCCTGCACGAAGTCGGAGCCCGGTTTGCCCCGGGTGTGCACCTCGGGTGGGCACCTTGGTGCGCATGCCTTGCCTGGGCTGCGCACCAGGGCGGGCTCAAGATGGCACCCGCGTTCCTTTTTTTTCACTATCTTTCAAAACGGAAATTTTAAAATCTCATTTTTTTTTGCCTTTTTCTGGAAATTAGTGAAGGCAGCGCATCAAAGGTGCGCACCTCGCTGCCCACCACGGTGCGCAACGCCGGTGGGCACCCGGGAGTGCTTCGAAGTGTGCTCCAAGGTGCTGCGTGCACGTTGTCGGAGCCCGGTTTGCCCCGGGTGCGCACCTCGCGTGCACCTTCGTCGGGGTGGGCACCTTGGCTGGGTTTGCCCCGGCTGCGCTCCGAAGCGGGGTTATTGGAGCGCCGCCTCTTTTTTTGTCGGAGCGTTTGGTGGGGTTTCTCGCATTGGCTCTTCCGAGGCCCGGTTGCCACCCTGGCGCGCACGAAGTCGGAAGTAGGGTTAATTGCCCGGGTGCGCACCTTTGCCAGGGTGGGCACCTTACCTGGGCTGCGCACCAGGGCGGGCTCAAGATGGCACGCGCGTTCCGTTTTTTTCACTATCTTTCAAAACGGAAATTTTAAAATCTCCTTTTTTTTTTGCCTTTTCTGGAAATTAGTGAAGGCAGCGCATCAAAGGTGCGCACCTCGCTGCCCACCTTGGTGTGCTCTGAGGTGCGCACCCGGGAGCGCTACGAAGTGTGCTCCAAGGTGCGGCGTGCACGTTGTCGGAGCCCGGTTTGCCCCGGGTGCGCACCTCGCCTGCACCTTGGCCGGGGTGGGCACCTTGGCTGGGTTTGCCCAGGGTGCGCTCCGAAGCGGGGTTACTGGAGCGCCCCCTCTTTTTTTGTCAGAGCGTTTGGTGGGGTTTCTCGCATTGGCTCTTCCCAGGCCCGGTTGTTGGGTGCGCTCCCACCCTGGCGCGCGCGAAGTTGGAAGTTGGATTAATTGCCCGGGCGCGCACCTTCGCCAGGGTGGGCACCTTGGTGCGCACACCTTGGCTGGGCTGCGCACCAGGGCGGGCTCAAGATGGCACCAGCATTCCCTTTTTCTCACTATCTTTCAAAACGGAAATTTTAAAATCTCGTTTTTTTTTTGCCTTTTATGGAAATTAGTGAAGGCATCGCATCAAAGGTGCGCACCTCGCTGCCCACCTTGGTGTGCTCCGAGGTGCCCACCACGGTGCGCAACGCCGGTGCGAACCCGGGAGCGCCCCGATGTGTGCTCCAAGGTGCGGCGTGCACGAAGTCGGACCCCGGTTTGCCCCGGGTGCGCACCTCGCGTGCACCTTGGTGCGCACACCTTGGCTGGGTTGCGCGGCCTGGTGGGCACCATGGTGCGCACCAAGGAGCGCTCCGAAGTGTGCTCCAAGGTGCGGCGTGCACGAAGTCGGAGCCCGGTTTGCCCCGGGTACGCACCTCGCGTGCACCTTCGCCGGGGTGGGCACCTCGGCTGGGTTGCGCGCCCTGGTGCGCACCAAGGAGCGCTCCGAAGTGTGCTCCAAGGTGCGGCGTGCACGAAGTCGGAGCCCGGTTTGCCCCGGGTGCGCACCTTCGCCGCGGTGCGCACCATGGCGTGCACGAAGTCGGAGCCCGGTTTGCCCCGGGTGCGCACCTCGCGTGCACCTTCGGCGGGGTTGCGCGCCCTGGTGGGCACCATGGTGCGCACCAAGGAGCGCTCCGAAGTGTGCTCCAAGGTGCGGCGTGCACGAAGTCGGAGCCCGGTTTGCCCCGGGTGCGCACCTCGCGTGCACCTTCGGCGGGGTTGCGCGCCCTGGTGGGCACCATGGTGCGCACCAAGGAGCGCTCCGAAGTGTGCTCCAAGGTGCGGCGTGCACGAAGTCGGAGCCCGGTTTGCCCCGGGTGCGCACCTCGCGTGCACCTTCGCCGCGGTGGGCACCATGGCGTGCACGAAGTCGGAGCCCGGTTTGCCCCGGGTGCGCACCTCGCGTGCACCTTCGCCGGGGTGGGCACCTCGGCTGGGTTGCGCGCCCTGGTGCGCACCAAGGAGCGCTCCGAAGTGTGCTCCAAGGTGCGGCGTGCACGAAGTCGGAGCCCGGTTTGCCCCGGGTGCGCACCTCGCGTGCACCTTCGCCAGGGTGGGCACCTCGGTGCGCACACCTTCTCAATGTTTTCTTGCCTTTTCTGGAAATTGGTGAAGGCAGCGCATCAAAGGTGCGCACCTCGGTGTGCTCCGAGGTGCGAACCCGAGAGCGCTCCGAGGTGCCCACGAAGTCGAAAGTCGGGTTAATTGCATTGTTTTCCCCGGGTGCGCTCCGAGGTGCGCAACATCGGCGCGCACCAAGGAGGGCTCCGAAGTGTGCTCCAAGGTGCGCACGATGGCGTGCACCTCTGGTGCGCACGATTCGGAGCTCGGTTTGACCGGGGTGCGCACACCTTGGCTGGGTTGCGCACCTTTTGTGCGCTCCAAGGTGCGCACGAAGTCGGAGCTCGGTTTGCCCCGGGTGCGCACCTTCGCCAGGGTGCGCACCTTGATGCGCACGCCTTGGCTGGGCTGCGCACCTTGGTGGGCGCCATGGTGCGCACCTTTCGTGCGCTCCAAGGTGCGCACGAAGTCGGAGCTCGGTTTGCCCCGGGTGCGCACCTTGGTGGGCGCCATGGTGCACTCCGAGGTGCCCAAGATTGGTGCGCACCAAGGAGCGCTCCGAAGTGCGCTCCAAGGTGCGCGCGAAGTCGAAAGTTGGGTTAATTGTCCGGTTTGCCTCGGGTGCGCACCTTGCGTGCACCTTCGCCAGGGTGGGCGCCTTGGTGCGCACACCTTGGCTGGGCTGCGCACACCTTGGCACCCGCGTTTCCTTCATTTTAAATTTTTTTTTTTTACAATCTCTCAAGTGGGAAATTCTATAATCTCAACTTTTTTTGCCTTTTCAGGAAACTTTTGAATGGAGCGCATCATTGGTGCGCTCCGAAGTGTGCTCCAAAGCTCTCTCCAGCTGCGTGCACCTGCCCCGGCCGCGCACCCGGCCCCGCCCAGCTTCGCTCACCTGTCCCGGGCGTCTGGTGCGGAACCTTAGAGTAAGAAACATCACCGTGCACCTTGGCCAACGTGCGCGACTCGACCGAGCGCGCACTGGCCGAGGTGCACACCGATTTCACCTGGGTGCGCGCGCAGCACCTCGGGCGCACCGGGGTGCGCGCACAACGCCCGGGTTGCACCGTGGCCTGTGTGCTCGGGGTGCCTCGGGTGCGCGCTCGGTGTCGCCCCCGCGCGCGCGGTAGTGCGGGCAGCGCACCCCGGCCCGGCCCGGCCCCGACGAGAACGCAAACGGGCAAAAGGTTTATTCAAATAGCATTGCGACGCCCGGCGAAAAACTAAAAAAGGGTGCAACACCGGGACTTCCCGGGAGGTCACCCATCCCAGTACTACTCCGGCCCAAGCGCGCTTAACTGCGGAGTTCTGATGGGATCCGGTGCACTAATGCTGGTATGATCGCACCCGTTATGAGCTTGTCGCAGTGTGTACTTAGCAAACCGCGACCCACGTGCGAATCCACCCCGGCCACCCACCCCCGTCGAGGTGCACACCCTCCCTCGCGAAGTGCGCCCCGTTCGCCAAGTGTGAGCCCTGCCCGGGTGCGCGCACCTTGCTAGGGCGTCGGGTGTGCACCCGGCCCGGCCTACGTGCGTGCACCTGGAGGGGGCGTCGTGTGCGTGCAGTGTCCCGTCTGCAACGCGGTGCCCACACACCACCTCGGGCGCAACGACCTGCGCTCACATGTGGGCCGAGTGCACCTTGGTGCATGTTCGGGGCGCCTCGGGTGCACGCTCGATCTTGCCCCGGTGCACCAAGGCGCTCGGTTTGCCCCGGGTGCGCACTTGGTGCAAGGTGGGCACCCAAAATAGGGATCAAGCACCAAAACACAAGTTTCGGGATGCAAAATGGGACCCAAGGACCACAAATGCGTTCCAAGACCCATGATGGGTCCACGAGAACAAAAATGTGTTCCGAGACTTAATAAACAAATATTGGGTTTTAGGAGAAGAAACATGCTCTGATGCCCAAAACGAGAATCGACCCCGAAAAGGCCACAGGCCAAAAGTGGGATGCGAGACAAAAAAAAATGGGACCCGAGGACCAAAATTGGGTTCCCAGGTCGAAGACAGGGCAACCGGACAAGAAACGACCTCTAAGGCTCGAAATGAGTCCCGACGACTAAAACTTGACAAGAAGCACCCATCAGGCACCCAACTCGACACCCATGGGATGCCGACCCACCCGGGCTTCCACCTAGCACACCTTGGCACCCACCCACCCTCGCACCCAACCTCGCACCCAACTTAGCACCTTTGAACCCACATTGGCACTCACCCTGACCCTGGCACCTTGGAACCCACATTGGCACTCACCTTGACCCTGGCACCCACCTTTGCACTCACCTTGGGACCCACCCTGGCTCCCACCTCGGCACCCACCCAGACACCCACCTTGGTTCCTTGGCACCCACCTTGGATCCTTGGCACCCACCCCGACACCCACCTTGGCACGCAACTTGGCTACTTGCCACCCACCTTGGCTCCTTGACGCCCACCCCGACAACCACCCCGTGACCTACCCTGGCTAGGGTTGGTGCACACCCACCCTGGTGCCCACCTTGGCACCCACCCTATGACCCACCTTGGCACGCACCTTAGTACCCACCCCGTTACCCACCCTAGGACCCACCCCGTGACCCACCTTGGCCAGGGTGGGTGCACCCACCCTGGTGCCCACCTTGGCACCCACCCATCCTAGCACCCAGCCTGTGACCGGGCTTGGAACCCAACCTTGCACCCGCACCCGTCTTGGCCAGTGTGGGTGCGCACCCATCCTGGCACCCACGTTGTGACACACCCTTTAACCCACGCACCCTAGCACCCACGTTGGCACCCACCTTGGAACCCAACCTAGCAACTTGGCACCCACCCCGTGACCCACCTTGGCATCCACCATAGCAGTCGCCGACTTGGCACCCACCTCGGCACCCACCTTGACACTTGTGGACCCACCTTGCCACTCACCCTAGCATCGACCCATCCTAGCACCCACCCTGGCACCTTTGCACCCTAGCACTCACCCATCCTAGCACCTAACCTGTGACCCACCTTGACACTCACCCTCGCACCCACCTTGGAACCCAACCTAGCACCCACCCACCCTGACACCAACCCTAGCACCTACCCACCCTTGCACCCACCCTGTGACCCATCTTGGCACCCACCCATCCTACCACTCAACCTATCACCCACCTTCTCACCCACCTTGGCATCCACCTTAGCACCCACCCACACTGGCACCTTGGCACCCACCTCGGGCAAGGTGGGTGCACACCCACCCTGGCACCCAATTTAGAACCCACCGAGCATGTTACCCACCTTGGCACCCACATTGCAGCCCACCCTAGTACCCACCCTATGACCCACATTGGCATCCACACCCTAGCACCCAGGCACCTCGACACCCGCCTTGACACCCACCCTAGCACTGAACCTGTGACCCACCTTGGAACTCACCCTAGAACCCACCCACCCTGTGAACCACCTTGGCATCCACCTTAGCACCCACCCACCTTGGCACCCACTCTAGCACTCACCCATCCTAACACCCAACTTGTTACCCACCTTGGCACCCGCCCTCGCGTCCACCTTGAAACCCACCCTAGCACCCACCCACGCAGGAGCCCACCTTGGCACCCAACCTAACACCCACGCATCCTGGCACCCAACTTGTGACCCACCTTGGAACCCACCCTAGTACCCACCTTTGAACCCACTATATCACCAACCCACCTTGGCACCCACCCTATGACCCTCTTTGGAATCCACCCTAGCACGCACCCACCCTGGCACCCACCATGGAGCGCACCCTAGCACCCACCCACCTCGGCACGCACCTCAACACCCACCTTGGTGTGCGCACTGCGCCAACCTCTCAAAGACCCTATGTGGTGCGCTCCAAAGTGTACACCTTTGGTGCGCTCCAAGGTGCGCACCTTTGGTGCACACCGAGGTGCACACCAAAGTGTGCACCGAGGTGAGCACCAAAGTGCACTCCAGGGTGCACACCAAGGCGTGCACCTTTGGTGCGGTCAATGCAAACGAATTCGGAAGTTGGGGTCGATGTCCTAATCGCTGCTGCAGACTACACGTATGAGAATCGGACAAATAGCTTTATATAGGGGAGGTGTTGCGTTTGATGGGTCGACTCCCCTGGTTGTGTGCACTGCACCAACTTCAAAGACCCTGTCTTGTTTAAGAAGTCAAAAGTTGGGGTGGATGTCCTAATCATTGCTGCAGTCTACGCATGTATGAGAATCAGACAAATAGCTTATATAGGGGAGGTGTTGCATTCGGTGGGTTGACTCCCCTGGTTGTGCGCACTGCGCCAACCTCAAAGACCCCGCATAGCAGAAGAAGTCGGAAGTCGGATTTTGGTGAGCACCAAGGCGTGCACCTTTGGTGCGGTCAACGCAGACGAATTCAGAAGTTGGGGTGGATGTCCTAATCGTTGTTGCAGGCTACACATGTATGAGAATCAGACAAATAGCTTATATAGGGGAGGTGTTGGGTTTGATGGGTCAACTCCCTTGGTTGTGCGCATTACGCCAACCTCAAAGACCTTGTTTTCGTTAAGAAGTCAAAAGTTGGGGTCAATGTCCTAATGGCTCCTGCAGGCTACACATGTATGAGAATCGGACAAATAGCTTATATAGGGGAGGTGTTGGGTTTGATGGGTCGACTCCCCTGGTTGTGCGCATTACGTCAACCTCAAAGACCTTGTTTTCGTTAAGAAGTCAAAAGTTGGGGTCGATGTCCTAATTGCTCCTGTAGACTACACATGTATGAGAATCAGACAAATAGCTTATATAGGGGAGGTGTTGGGTTTGATGGGTTGACTCCCCTAGTTGTTCGCATTACACCAACCTCAAAGACCTTGTTTTCGTTTAGAAGCCGAAAGTTGGGGTCGATGTCCTAATTGCTCCTGCAGGCTACGCATGTATGAGAATCAGACAAATAGCTTATATAGGGGAGGTGTTGGGTTTGATGGGTCGACTCCCCTGGTTGTGCGCATTGCGCCAACCTCAAAGACCCTGCATTGCGGATGAAGTCGAAAGTCAGAGTTTGGTGTGCTACAAGGTGTGGTCGAAGGTGCTCACCTAGGTGTGCACCTTTGGAGCACAGGAAAAGTGCCCTCCAAAAGTGCGCACCTTTGGAGTGCACAAAAGTGCCCTCCAAAAGTGCGCACCTTTGGAGCGCAGAAAAGTGCCCTCCAAAAAGTGCCCTCCAAAAGTGCGCACCTTTGGAGCGCAGAAAAGTGCCCTCCAAAAAGTGCCCTCCAAAAGTGCGCACCTTTGGAGCGCAGAAAAGTGCCCTCCAAAAAGTGCCCTCCAAAAGTGCGCACCTTTGGAGCGCAGAAAAGTGCCCTCCAAAAAGTGCCCTCCAAAAGTGCGCACCTTTGGAGCGCAGAAAAGTGCCCTCCAAAAAGTGCCCTCCAAAAGTGCGCACCTTTGGAGCGCAGAAAAGTGCCCTCCAAAAAGTGCCCTCCAAAAGTGCGCACCTTTGGAGCGCAGAAAAGTGCCCTCCAAAAAGTGCCCTCCAAAAGTGCGCACCTTTGGAGCGCAGAAAAGTGCCCTCCAAAAAGTGCCCTCCAAAAGTGCGCACCTTTGGAGCGCAGAAAAGTGCCCTCCAAAAGTGCGCACTTTTGGTGCGCACCAAGGCGCTGGTTCGGTCGTTGCAGGCGAGTTCGGAAGTTGGGGTCGATGTCCTGAGCGGAGGTGCAAACTACACAGGTGTCGGAATCGGACAAATAGCTTATATAGGGGAGGTGTATGCTTCGATGGGTCGACTCCCCAGGTTGAGCGCACCGCGCCAACCTCAAAGACCCTACGGTATGGATGAAGTCGGAAGTTGGGTCCGATGACCGATTCGATTAGTAGGTATGCTCATGAGGTCGGAATTTGGGTCCGATGACCTGCCATGTGCAGGAAGGCGAATGTTGACACTGTGCGTTGCAAGGTGCACACCAAGGCGCTGGTGCGGTCTTTTTAGTCGAGTTCGGAAGTTGGGGTCGATGTCCTGATCGGAGGTGCAAGCTACACAGGTGTGGGAATCGGACAAATAGCTTATATAGGGGAGGTGTATGCTTCGTTGGGTCGACTCCCCGGGTTGAGCGCACCGCGCCAACCTCAAAGACCCTACGGTATGGATGAAGTCGGAAGTTGGGTCCGATGACCGATTCGATATGTAGGCATACTCGCGAGGTCGGAATTTGGGTCCGATGACCTGCCACGTGCAGGAAGGCGAATGTTGGCACTGTGCGTTGCAAGGTGCGCACCAAGGCGCTGGTTCGGTCGTTGGAGGCGAGTTCGGAAGTTGGGGTCGATGTCTTGATCGGAGGTGCAAACTACACAGGTGTGGGAATCGGACAAATAGCTTATATAGGGGAGGTGTATGCTTCGTTGGGTCGACTCCCCGGGTTGAGCGCACCGCGCCAACCTCAAAGACCCTACGGTATGGATGAAGTCGGAAGTTGGGTCCGATGACCGATTCGATATGTAGGCATACTCGCGAGGTCGGAATTTGGGTCCGATGACCTGCCATGTGCAGGAAGGCGAATGTTGGGACTGTGCGTCGCAAGGTGCGCACCAAGGCGCTGGTGCCGTCGTTGCAGTCGAGTTCGGAAGTTGGGGTCGATGTCCTGGTCAGAGGTGCAAACTACACAGGTGTGGGAATCGGACAAATAGCTTATATAGGGGAGGTGTATGCTTCGATGGGTCGACTCCCTGGGTTGAGCGCACCGCGCCAACCTCAAAGACCCTACAGTATGGATGAAGTCGGAAGTTGGGTCCGATGACCGATTCGATACGTAGGCATATTGGCGAGGTCTGAATTTGTGTCCGATGACCTGCCATGCGCAGGAAGGCGGAATTTGGGTCCGATGACCGAGTTGATGGCGTGCCATGCGCAGAAAGGCGGAATTTGGGTCCGATGACCGAGTTGATGTTGATGGCCCGCCATGCACAGGAAGGCGGAATTTGGGTCCGATGACCGATTTGAAGGCGTGCCATACGCAAAAAGGCGGAGTTTGGGTCCGATGACCGAGTTGATATTGATGGCCCGCCATGCGCAGGAAGGCGGAATTTGGGTCCGATGACCTGACATACGCATGGAGTCCGACTCGGGGGCCGATGTTCGATTCGATGACTTGCATTGTGGGTAAAGTCGGAAGTTGTGGTCTTTGACCCGATTCGATGACCAGACTTCGGCTGCTTGAGAATCGGACAAATAACTTATATAGGGGAGGTAGTGTTCTCGAGCATCCTCCCCCCGTGCCCGTTTATGTCGATTGATGCTGGTGCTCGACTGGTTGGAGCGCTCGGATGCAAAAATCTTGCACCAGGATTTATCGATTGTGATGGACACGGCAAGTCTCCTGATTGCTATGCAGGAGCTCATCGTGAATCTCTATGCGGCCTTGGTATGGACTCGACCTGCGGAATGGTTCGGCAATGGTAGTCGCTCCAACACGTCCTTGCAATGGCCACAGAGGTGATTCGACTAGAGCTCCAGTCTAGCTTTTGGGTTGCTTGGCGGACTGGTATAGCCGCGATCGAGTTCCGGCCATGAACGTTTTAGATAGCTCTTGGGCTTTCTGGGACGGAAGTCGGAAGTTTGGGCTGTTGTCCGATTTGATGACCATTCTTCGGATGTGTGAGAATCGGACAAATAACTTATATAGGGGACTGTGTTGTCTCACGCAGCCCCCTCCGTGCCCCTCTATCTCGACCGATGTTGGTGCTTGAAAGGGTTGGGATCGCTCGGATTTATAAACGTGCACCACCATTTGTCGAGTGTGAGGGACGCGGCAGGTCTCCTAAATGCTATGCGGGCGCTCTCTGAGAATCTCTATCCGGCCTCGACACAGACTAGTCTTGCTGAATGGTTTGGCACTGGTAGTCGATCCAACACGTCGTTGTTGTGGCCGCCTAGGCGATTCGATTCGAGCCCCCGTCTAGCTTTTGGGTTGCTTGGCGGATTTTGCCCTATCCGCAAGTGAGCTCGGTCCCTAAACGTTCGAGAAACCCGATTGCTATGCGCCGACTCTCTTTCTTGCGAGCCTCCATCTAGCTTTTGGGTCTCTACGGAACGGAAGTCGGAATCTGGGACCGTTGTTTGATTCGACGAGGCAGACTACGGTTGTGCGAGAATCGGACAAATAACTTATATAGGGGAGGTGTTGACTGGAGCATTCTCCCCCGTGCCCCTCTAACTCGACCAATGCTGGCGCTCGAACGGTGGTAGCGCTCGGATTTTCATTGAGCGCCAGCATTGGTCGATTTAGAGGGGCATGCGAGATTCCCGAATGCTATGCGAGGGCTCTAACGGAAATGTCTATTGGTTTCGGTATGGATGCAATTGCGAGTGGTTCGGCAAAGGTAGTCGTTCCGATGCATCCATGTCGTGGCCAAATCGATAATTCGATTTGAGCCCTCGTATAGCATTTGGGTCTCTCGATGTGATTCCGCATTCCAGTCCCTTTGGGCACTGCTTGAGCCGCATCCCAGGGGGTTCCCTTCCCAATAATCTGCCTCGCAACCCGATTGCTATGCGGTGAGGCTCCTCGGCCGCCTCGGAACTATCTGTGTATCAGACGCATCGCGGGATAAGGGGTTGGCAACGGTAGTCGCCCCAAGCGCGTCCGATGCTTGGACCATTCCGAGGCGGCCCTGAAGCCTCTTCCGTCTAGCCGTTGGGTCCTTCTCGCCGCATCCCTCGCCTCGCACCCCGATTGCTATGCGGTGAGGCTCCTCGGCCGCCTCGGAACTATCTGTGTATCGGACGCGTCGCGGGATAAGGGGTTGTCACTGGTAGTCGCCCCAAGCGCGTCCGATGCTTGGACCATTCCGAGGCGGCCCTGAAGCCTCTTCCGTCTAGCCGTTGGGTCCTTCTCGCCGCATCCCTCGCCTCGCACCCCGATTGCTATGCGGTGAGGCTCCTCGGCCGCCTCGGAACTATCTGTGTATCGGACGCGTCGCGGGATAAGGGGTTGTCATTGGTAGTCGCCCCAAGCGCGTCCGATGCTTGGACCATTCCGAGGCGGCCCTGAAGCCTCTTCCGTCTAGCCGTTGGGTCCTTCTCGCCGCATCCCTCGCCTCGCACCCCGATTGCTATGCGGTGAGGCTCCTCGGCCGCCTCGGAACTATCTGTGTATCGGACGCGTCGCGGGATAAGGGGTTGTCATTGGTAGTCGCCCCAAGCGCGTCCGATGCTTGGACCATTCCGAGGCGGCCCTGAAGCCTCTTCCGTCTAGCCGTTGGGTCCTTCTCGCCGCATCCCTCGCCTCGCACCCCGATTGCTATGCGGTGAGGCTCCTCGGCCGCCTCGGAACTATCTGTGTATCGGACGCGTCGCGGGATAAGGGGTTGTCACTGGTAGTCGCCCCAAGTGCGTCCGATGCTTGGACCATTCCGAGGCGGCCCTGAAGCCTCTTCCGTCTAGCCGTTGGGTCCTTCTCGCCGCATCCCTCGCCTCGCACCCCGATTGCTATGCGGTGAGGCTCCTCGGCCGCCTCGGAACTATCTGTGTATCGGACGCGTCGCGGGATAAGGGGTTGTCACTGGTAGTCGCCCCAAGCGCGTTCGATGCTTGGACCATTCCGAGGCGGCCCTGAAGCCTCTTCCGTCTAGCCGTTGGGTCCTTCTCGCCGCATCCCTCGCCTCGCACCCCGATTGCTATGCGGTGAGGCTCCTCGGCCGCCTTGGAACTATCTGTGTATCGGACGCGTCGCGGGATAAGGGGTTGTCACTGGTAGTCGCCCCAAGCGCGTCCGATGCTTGGACCATTCCGAGGCGGACCCGAAGCCTCTTCCGTCTAGCCGTTGGGTCCTTCTCGCCGCATCCTTCGCCTCGCACCCCGATTGCTATGCGGTGAGGCTCCTCGGCCGCCTCGGAACTATCTGTGTATCGGACGCGTCGCGGGATAAGGGGTTGTCACTGGTAGTCGCCCCAAGCGCGTCCGATGCTTGGACCATTCCGAGGCGGACCCGAAGCCTCTTCCGTCTAGCCGTTGGGTCCTTCTCGCCGCATCCCTCGCCTCGCACCCCGATTGCTATGCGGTGAGGCTCCTCGGCCGCCTTGGAACTATCTGTGTATCGGACGCGTCGCGGGATAAGGGGTTGTCACTGGTAGTCGCCCCAAGCGCGTCCGATGCTTGGACCATTCCGAGGCGGACCCGAAGCCTCTTCCGTCTAGCCGTTGGGTCCTTCTCGCCGCATCCCTCGCCTCGCACCCCGATTGCTATGCGGTGAGGCTCCTCGGCCGCCTTGGAACTATCTGTGTATCGGACGCGTCGCGGGATAAGGGGTTGTCACTGGTAGTCGCCCCAAGCGCGTCCGATGCTTGGACCATTCCGAGGCGGACCCGAAGCCTCTTCCGTCTAGCCGTTGGGTCCTTCTCGCCGCATCCCTCGCCTCGCACCCCGATTGCTATGCGGTGAGGCTCCTCGGCCGCCTTGGAACTATCTGTGTATCGGACGCGTCGCGGGATAAGGGGTTGTCACTGGTAGTCGCCCCAAGCGCGTCCGATGCTTGGACCATTCCGAGGCGGCCCCGAAGCCTCTTCCGTGTAGCCGTTGGGTCCTTCTCGCCGCATCCCTCGCCTCGCACCCCGATTGCTATGCGGTGAGGCTCCTCGGCCGCCTTGGAACTATCTGTGTATCGGACGCGTCGCGGGATAAGGGGTTGTCACTGGTAGTCGCCCCAAGCGCGTCCGATGCTTGGACCATTCCGAGGCGGACCTGAAGCCTCTTCCCTCTAGCCGTTGGGGCTTTCTCGCCGCATCCCTCGCCTCGCACCCTGATTGCTATGCTGTGAGGCTCCTCGGCCGCCTTGGAACTATCTGTGTATCGGACGCATCGCGGGATAAGGGGTTGGCAGTGGTAGTCGCCCCAAGCGCATCCGATGCTTGGACCATTCCGAGGCGGCCCTGCAGCCTCTTCCGTCTAGCCGTTGGGGCCATCTCGCCGCATCCCCCACCTCGCACCACGATTGCTATGCGGTGAGGCTCCTTGGCCGCCTCGGAACTATCTGTGTATCGGACGCATCGCGGGATAAGGGGTTGTCACTGGTAGTCGCCCCAAGCGCGTCCGATGCTTGGACTATTCCGAGGCGGCCCTGCAGCCTCTTCCGTCTAGCCGTTGGGGCCATCTCGCTGCATCCCCCACCTCCTCGGCCGCCTCGGAACTATCTGTGTATCGGACGCATCGCGGGATAAGGGGTTGGCAGTGGTAGTCGCCCCAAGCGCGTCCGATGCTTGGACTATTCCGAGGCAGCCCTGCAGCCTCTTCCGTCTAGCCTTTGGGGCCATCTCGCCGCATCCCTCGCCTCGCACCCCGATTGCTATGCGGTGAGGCTCCTCGGCCGCCTGGGAACTATCTTCGTATCGGACGCATCGCGGGATAAGGGGTTGTCACTGGTAGTCGCCCCAAGCGCGTCCGATGCTTGGACTATTCCGAGGCGGCCCTGTGGCCTCTTCCGTCTAGCCGTTGGGGCCATCTCGCCGCATCCCCCACCTCGCACCCCGATTGCTATGCGGTGAGGCTCTTCGGCCGCCTTGGAACTATCTTCGTATCGGACGCATCGCGGGATAAGGGGTTGTCACTGGTAGTGGCCCCAAGCGCGTCCGATGCTTGGACTATTCCGAGGCGGCCCTGCAGCCTCTTCCGTCTAGCCGTTGGGGCCATCTCGCCGCATCCCCCACCTCGCACCCCGATTGCTATGCGGTGAGGCTCCTCGGCCGCCTTGGAACTATCTTCGTATCGGACGCATCGCGGGATAAGGGGTTGTCACTGGTAGTCGCCCCAAGCGCGTCCGATGCTTGGACTATTCCGACGCGGCCCTGTGGCCTCTTCCGTCTAGCCGTTGGGGCCATCTCGCCGCATCCCCCACCTCGCACCCCGATTGCTATGCGGTGAGGCTCCTCGGCCGCCTTGGAACCATCTTCGTATCGGACGCATCGCGGGATAGGGGGCTGTCACTGGTAGTCGCCCCAAGCGTGTCCGATGCTTGGACCATTCCTAGGCGGCCCTGAAGCCTCTTCCGTCTAGCCGTTGGGGCCTTCCCGCCCCATCCCTCGCCTCGCACCCCCGATTGCTATGCGGTGAGGCTCCTCGGCCGCCTTGGAACCATCTGTGTATCGGACGCATCGCGGGATAAGGGGTTGGCACTGGCAGTCGCCCCAAGCGCGTCCGATGCTTGGACCATTCCGAGGTGGCCCTGAAGCCTCTTCCGTCTAGCCGTTGGGGCCTTCCCGCCCCATCCCTCGCCTCGCACCCCGATTGATATGCGGTGAGGCTCCTCGGCCGCCTTGGAACTATCTGTGTATCGGACGCATCGCGGGATAAGGGGTTGGCACTGGTAGTCGTCCCAATCGCATCCGATGCTTGGACCATTCCGAGGCGGCCCTGCAGCCTCTTCCGTTTAGCCGTCGGGGCCTTCCCGCCGCATCCCTCGCCTCGCATCCCGATTCCTATGCGGTGAGTCTTCTCGGCCGCCGCGGAACTATACCTGTTATTGCTACTGCATCCTTCGGCTGGTAACCTCCTCTGCCGCCTTGGAACGTTCTCTTTGTCGGACGCGTCGCGGGATAAGGGGTTGGCACTGGTAGTCGCCCCAAGCGCGCCCGATGCATAGACCGCTCCGAGTCGACCTTGCTTTCAGCCTCTCACATGCATAGACCTCTCTGAGTCGACCCTGCAGCCTCTCACGTTTAGCCTTTGGAATCTCGCCTCACAACATGATTGCTATCCTTGATGCATCCCTTGCCTCGAGCCCTGATTGCTTTCTTGGCTGCATCCCTCCTCTCCTCACAGCCCGGTTGTCATCACTGCTTCATCCGTCGCTTCATGCATTCTGGCTGCTGGGCCCTTCCCACCGCACACCTCGATTGCTATCTCTTCTGCATCACACACCCCGATTGCTATCTCTGCTACATCCCTCGGCTCTCACTTCTGCATCCTTCGCCTCACACCTCGATTGCTATCAATGCTGCATCCGTAACCTCACACCCCGATTGCTATGCGGGGAGGCTCCTTGGCCGCCTTGGAAATTTCTGTGTGTCGGACGCACCGCGGGATAAGGGGTTGGCACTGGTAGTCGCCCCAAGTGCGCCCGATTCTTAGACCGCTTCGAGGTGACCTCGTAGCCTCTTTCGTCCAGGCTTCCTGCCTTCAACGCCCTTTTTACACCTCGATTGCTATGCGCGGGCTCGT